>NW_010208039.1:0-26455 GCF_000695765.1 Mesitornis unicolor
CTTGAGGAGAAAAGACAACACAGAAAGAACCACAACTTGCCGATATCGCCTAAGGAGACTTTCCGCTGCGCCCCTTGCAACCGGACTTGCCTATCCCGCATCGGCCTTTTTAGCCATCAGCGCATTTGCAGCAAGTGTGGGTAGTGTCCTTCCCTTATCTTCGTTTGCAAAGCCTAGCCATGATGTGCTGGGGCTCTTTGCCAGCCTCCTTCCATTGATGGACACAGTTCCGGGGACAGAAACCATGAGATCTCAGTAAGGCACCCAGTAAACTCTCTTATTTTCTTTGCGTGGAAGCATCTAGAAGCCAGCGGGAGGGGCATATACCAGTGGGTAGCCCTCATCTGGTAAGAGGATTTCTCAGGTGCCCTGCAGCCCCTTGGTAGGGAGAAGAGGAGCACTGCAGCCATGCAGTGTCCTGTTTCCCCTCCACAGGAAAGAGCTGAGGTTCAGCCTTCGTGCTGCCATGGTGGCCTGGGTTAGACTTGTTCAAATAATCCATTTGTATAACTGAAATGGAGGAGCATGTAAGAGGGAAAATAACTGTAGACATTTTAAAGCAGAGAATGAGAGATTGACTTAAGAAACAGAATTGTACCATAATGTTGTAATTATGCCTCTCTATGCCTCCTTTGTGTTGCCACCCACAAAGTCTTAGGGCCTGCTTTGTTTGTAGCTGTGTGGCGCAATCTGCAGACAAAATGAAGGATATGCCATTCCACTGAAATCTCTTGTTTCATGACTTGAAATTACGTCTTTTGTTTGACATTAGACCAGATTTGTACTTCCTGATTTTTTTTTTTATTGGCACTTCAAGTATTGGACAGTGTTTGTAGGTAAAAGCGAATCCTTCCATCCATCCATCCATTCTCTGTCAGAAGCACTTCACCTTTAGGCAAATAAAATGGTCTATATCATTCCTTGTCATCTTTGTTCCTCAATCAATTGTTCTTTAATCTTCATTCAATATATTCCTCTTACCTGAAATGCCAAATAGCCCTGATGTTACACTTCACAGGTTCTGTACTTTCTTTACTAATATTGATTTTTCTTTCAATTTCACTGGTGAAGTAAGAGGCCAATTTGCCAACAAATGGCCTGGGAAATGAATGTGAAAGCACTACATTACACAAAAACAGGCACATTATTCTGTGCAGTCACTGCTTTGTACAATACCAGGTAGTCGTATTAGGATGTCAGTTCATGGACAAGCTGCAGCTCACTGACAATCTGTGTTGACAAGCTATTTTTCTCCATTGCCTTGAACAGGTGAGCGAGGAGTATCCCATTTGTCTTTTTCTTAAATTAGATGCTAAGCTCTTGACCTTTATTGGCTGTGGACCATGACTTCTTTCTTACTGTTACTGAGATTTTTACAGGCAATGACTGTTGAACAAGACCTGTGTCACTGCCTTTTGATGTCCAGTCAGAGGATGCATTCCATCAGTGGAAACATGAGGGTGAGTTATACCCATTGGTCTAGGAAGACAAATAAGGTCATAAATATTAGTTTGATGGCTTAGTATTGTGTTATGGTTCAGCCCTGTAGCCAGCCACTGCACAGGGAGCTGCAGCATCTGCAAAGTGTTGTGTACCCACAGACCATCTGCAACTGTGGTGATGTGATTTATAATGTAGCTAACAAGCTTCCATTCTGGACAGGGGTGTCACAGTGTGTAAATAATGGTTCATCTGAAAAGAAAAAAAAAACATAACAAAACATTTCAAAAAAAATCCCAACCGTTCAACCAGAAAAAAACAAACAAACAAAAAAAACAACAAAAAACCCACCATGAATTGAAGTTTAAGTGTGATTTTGAAGTAGTGCGGGAGCGTTCATGGAGAACCCAGCCTGGAATGGTAGAGCCTCTTAAGAGGTAGATTCCTGACCAGTCTCTGCATTCTAGTGTCACTACTCAATTCTCATGTCCTATTTATTTTAAAATGTTTTATGTCTGTAGTTTTGAGACAAAAAGTTTGGTCAGACATTGAATATCTTGTTCAATAGTATGTTACCGAGTGCTTTAATTATACCAGGAGAGCAATTTTATTGTACTGGCACCAAACATTTCAGCAAATGTCAAGCCAGCTGCAAATGAGGCAATTCCAGACTGGACTTTTATTGAATTAAATGGATTATTTCCTTGGTGCCTTCGAAGTCTTCAAATATGTCTGGAATCTCTTACCCATTTCTCTAAGTCTGCAGAAACCAGATTATTAAATAGCCCATTTTCCATAATATCAGTCTGGATTCTTTCTCATCAGTCCCCTGATTATTATAACTTGCATGGTGTGATGTTTCAGAAGATTAATATTCCATCTGCCCTGGACGCTGCCAGGAGATCAAAACAATTGGCTGCTCCAGCTCAGACCTAATCTGCATGACAGGCCAGGCGCTGTGAACACCCTACGTGTTCATGGTGAGCTCATCTACATGGGTGGTTTATGCTGGTGGAAAGCTGACTGTATCAGTATAGAGAGATCTGTGCCATACGTTATTGACAAAATGCTCTGGAGCTCTTCATTCTATTGAGATTAGTAGCACCATCACAGAGGAATAAATACTGTTGACTATCAAGTTAATTTTGTCTGTGCTACCATGTTTTGTTAGCTGTGATTTTTGTTAGGGAGTTGATCGTGCTCCTGTACTCAGCACTGGTGAGGCTGCACCTCAAATACTGTGTTCAGTTTTGGGCCTTCACTACAAGAAGGACACTGAGGCACTGGAGTGTGTCCAGAGAAAGGCAATGAAGCTGGTGAAGGATCTGGAGAGCAAGGATTATGAGGAGTGGCTGAGGGAACTGGGGTTGTTTAGCCTGGAGAAAAGGAGGGGAGACCTTATTGCTCTCTACAACTGCCTGAAAGGAGGTTGTAGAGAGGGAGGTGTTGGTCTCTTCTTCCATGTAACTAATGAAAGGACAAGAGGAAATGGCTTTAAGTTGCACCAGGTGAGGTTTAGATTGGATATTAGTAAAAATCTCTTTGCTGAAATAGTGGTCAAGCACTGGCACAGGCTGCCCAGGGAGGTGGTAGAGTCACCATCCCTGGAGGTGTTCAAGAAGTGTGTGGATGTGGCACTTCAGGACATGGTTTAGTGGGCATGGGAGTGTTGGGTTGATGGTTGGACTTGATGATCTTAGAGGTCTCTTCCAGCCTCAATGGTTCTGTGATTCTATGGTTCTGTAATGAGACATTACAGCAACAAATCTTACTGTGATGAGCAATCTCCTTGCACAGTAGCATTCTCATTTGTGTATAATACATGGAATGGTCTTCTCTTTCAGTCTGAAGGCTAGTGTAATGAGGATAGCAACAATAAACCTCAGATTTGTAACCCAGAAGAGAGTGAAATTCAGTTTTCAATTCTGCATCGGTGCTGGCCAAGCTGTGACCTGTAAGTAGTGTGCTTCCCTGCCTAGGCAAATGTGTTATTGATATCGTGGCTCTGCCTGCAGAGGAGCTATTGATTAACCTCAGTTACTGTTAGTGAGAGCAAAAGTTGCCTAAGCTGGTGTTTACAGGAACCCTGTGTCTGTCATACAGTGAAAGAAGAAGCTCCAGGAAAGCCACTGTCATCTTCTGTGTCAGAACTCATATAAGGGCTTATTCTTGGCATACTCTGAAGTATGAGGCATACATCTGGCAGCTGCCAGCTGTGGAGTCAGGAGGCAGATCAAGAAAACTGTCCAACCCTCAGGTTGTTCTCATTTTGGTTTTTGGTTTGGTTTTTTTTGTTGTTTCTAATCCCAACGCCACAAGTCTGTATCACCTTATCCACAAACTGCTCAACTTTAGAGACTAAGGGGGAATTATGTTGGCTAAATAGCAAGAAAGCAATGAATAAATCTAGCCATTTATACTCCTAAATTATCTGTGATAAAGGCAAGCTTTGAGAGAAAGGTGATTCTTGTAATTTTTCATTTATTAACTCAGAACTCATCTGGACTGGAGATACTGGAATGCTGTTGTGGCAAAACAGTGTTGTTCACTTAAAGGAATGGCTTTTGATTCTTCTTCCTCTCTATTTTTATACTTGTAGCTTTTGCTGACCAGCTGTGTTCCAATGTACTTCTAGTAACTGCTGATGCCCAAAACGACAGGAAAGCATTCTGAGAAATAAAATTGTAAGTGCTTTCATGATGCTTACTTGTGTATCTGTGCATTTCTCACTGAAGAGTATCAGCATGTTAAATTCACCTCTTGGTACAACCCCACTATAATACTATAAATCAGCAGTGAATTTGGTATACTGTATCTAAGTGGTTGCTGAAATGGTACGTAGGGTGTTTAATCCTGTGTTTAACGTTGTCCTGAATCTAAACTTTCCCCAGCTCAAGAATTTCTGATTGCTAATGCACACTCCTTGGAAGGCCTTTCCCAACTCTTTTGGTCCCTGCTAATAACAACCACATTTAAACTGCTAAAAGACATCGAAACTCTGTATGAACAAAACCATATTATCTGTTATTTTTGTGTAGTTGAAGCTAGCAGGGCCAACTAAAACCAGTCCTGCTGAGTTTTATACAAATGTGTGAAATAACCACCACCCTGAAGATTTTGCCATGAGGCAACGTAAACTTCTCAGAATGCAAAATGGTCCCAACCCAGCTTCTAAACCAAGGACGCTTCTCTCCAGCCAGGTCAGAACCTGCACAGAGAAGCTTGCAACTGTTTCTTCTTACCAGGCAGATATAATTACAATATGCAAAGCAAACATTACAGTGAAGTAAAGATGCAAGATGTAAGTGCTGTGACCAAGTACAGAATATCAGGCGGTTTGTGGCAAATGCCTACATAGCAGCTCTCATGCTACCTCTGATGTTTGATCCCATTCTCTCGGATTTTTCAGTTTTCTGCATTTTTGATGGCAGATGTTTTCTCTTTCCTAATAAAGAAGAGAGTCTATTTTCCTCCACATATTTCTGCAGACAAAGGATTTTGCAAAAGCGTCTTATAAACTATGGGGAAAGTCATGACTCTGCCCTTGACAGCAGTTGGACAGAGAGCAAGAGAGACTTGGGGGGGTAAGCAAACATACGCTCAGCCTGGATGGTGAATGCCTGATTTTATTTTAATTTTTTTTTTTCCCTATGGAGAATGACTGAATACCATTGAAACCCCACTTTTAAAAGTATTGTCTTTCGGGTAAAGATTTTGGGTTTGGGTTTTTCAGTTAAAAATAGGAAATTATCACAGCAAAAAGATCATTCCCACAATAATTTTCATTTTGCTGAAAACCTATTCACCAGTTGGATGAAAAGTACAATTTTTCATCCAGCTCCTGCTGCCCAGCAGTTTTCTGTAGTGCATTCTGGAGAGAACCAGGATGAATTAGTATCTTCTTCATGGAGTCATTCTTTGACTATGATCATAGCAGCCCTTTAATGTTATTTGTGCTTATTTAAACTATCAGAACTGTTACTGATGACTTTGGCCCTGCCCCTCCACCCCCCTAAAGCTGTTGTATGGATTCAGGCAAGACCGCTGTAGGTGCTGAAGCACTGGTGACTGCAATTTAGAAAGCTGTTTCTTGTGCTTGCTAAAGAATTTCTAGTTGAAGCAAATATATAAGCAGCTTTTCTTTCTCTTCTGTTGTTTGTAGATGAAGGATCAGAGTTTCTGCTGGTGAAGGCTGGCTTTAGTAGGAGCTGTATCAACCTGTCAGGGCTAGTTTTACAGTCTGGTCCACCATTTCTCTGTAGTGTTAGCTTAGCCCACCCAGATAAGGCAGAGACTGGTCACTACTTTTGACTTTGGGAGCTTGGGGCATGTTCCTAGACTTAGATTTCAGCCTAGTGTTCTTCTTTGTGACCAGAATTCAGAGCCTGAGATGTCCCAAACCATCACAAAAATTCTCTTGGGTCCTACAAAGGCTTTGAGAACTCTATACTGGTGTTGAACTTACAATTCAACAGAGGTGGAAAAACACAAATGTAAAGAACATAGGTTCTTACCATAGAAATTTTATTTCTAAAGCACCTGGCTGTACAAAACTTGTAAAACAAGCTAAGACCAGCTACATAGCTCCATCGATCCAAACTTACCACTTCTGTAAGTCTAAAGTTTTATCATTATTTTGGGACATAATTTGACATAATGTTCTGAATTGTGCTTCCTTCCAGTGCCAAGCATTATTATCATGGTCTTGAAGATGACACCCTCTATGTTTTGAGCGTCTAGCCACAGTGAAAGTCCAGAGTGCAAACTGCCCCATTAATTTCAGAGAGGTAGCAATTGCCCTCCAGAACCCAAATTTCTACCAGATATTTAGACAGTCAAGAAAGGGACAGTTTTTATGACTCTGAGAGAGTCCCACTGAAAGGTGCTTTATCCAGTGGAAAAATAAGACAAAGTATGTTCCTAATGAAAACCACCCTTTTTATTAGAGAAAAATATGACAAGTGGAGTGAAAATACCCAAACCAACTTTTCAACTACTTTTTTTTAAAATATTCAAAACAATGGACTGTGAGATTCAGTTCTTCACCTAACCGGATTTGTTTCGCAGTAGCTGTTAACATGACACAAAGCAGAGAACACATTCTGAAAAGTAATCAGTTTTCAAATTTGAATGCACGGTAGTGGCTTTCTTTACTTTTACAGACTAGCATCTTTTATCTGAATAGTTCAAAGCATTCCTCAAATAATTTATTACATCTCATCACCCCTTCTCTGGGGCTTTTGAATATTATTTTCCTCATTGCAGAAGATGGAAAAATCAGAAAAAAAAAAAGTTACTTTCCTAAGACCACACAGTGAGTCAGAATCAGAGTGAAAAGCAGAAGTCTGAAGTGATAACTTTTGCTCTGCCATTCCAAGTACTGGATTATATAGTTTGCCTGTGACATTCCCTTCAGTGAGAGGTAATAGCTTTCTAAAGATCTGCTATAATTCAACCTGGAAGTTACTGGAACAGATGTGTTAATTACTGGGTGAAATTCTGTGACCTAGCTATTCAAAGGGTCAGACTAGATGGTCAGAAAGGTCTTGTCTAGTCTTAAAATATAAGAGTCATTACCACCATACAAACCTATTTGCCCTTTCTCTCCTTCCAACAAAAATCAGCAATTAGTCTTGTTTAAAAGCTTTCTATGAAACTGCATTTTTCAAGTCTAAGGCATAATATGCCAGAGGTTAGCAAAAATAGCTTCAGAAATCCTGAAAAATTGACAGGTTGAATCAATCAAATACATTTTTAATTTTGTCTTGACAAAAATTCACACTGGGGCTGACAGCTTCTTGTAAAAACAACTTTGCTGACTGCAGTTTGAAACACACATGCTATAAACCTTGGGAACAGCATTTGTAACAGAAACCTGGCAGTCTCCTAACTTTACCAGTATTATCACCATGTGTGACAATAATATATTAGGACCATACTTCAGAGTTCCTTCATTAGATTCTGACATATGGAGGAGAAAGGAGACCCTCAAGACTAGGGAGGACATAGAGTGCAGCCTCAGCTGTGCATATTTATCATCTAAATCAAGTGAAGGCTATTTATTGACTTATTGATTCTAATTCAAAATGAGAACTTAATTAAAAGTTTAGTTCATTACCACACAATTACATGGCCCTCAAGACTAGTAAAGTGCATGCTTAATCATGTGGTATATTGGGAAGGCTGGATCTTCCGTTGTTATAAATCAGACATTAGTGGTGCCATGCTAATTTACACCATCTGGGGACAGGGCCTATTAGTTTTCTGTGCAGGAGACAGTTGTTATTGTTTTAAATAAAGGAACTAAAATGTTGTCCTTTGCTGAGCAATAGCATATGTTAACATCCCACCAGAAGGCAAAGTAGTGATGAGAAATTTAGCCTCGATGCCATATACACCACACATATACACCAGCCTCGGAGCAGAAGTGCTCACAAATAGCGTAAAGGACTGCCTGCCAAAATGGTAATAGCAGGCCCCAGAGAAGCTGTTCTGCCTTTGAAACGTGCTGTAGTGACTCTGCTAAGGGAGATCCTGGCAAGGCAAAACTTTCCTGCCAAGCACTCCAAAGAACCACAGCACACATGTATCAGGATGCAGGCAACATCTCCACAGATGTGCTGTGCAAGCTCTCACATCACTTTTGGTTCTTGGCCTCACGGGGCTGCACTCACACCTCACAGCTTGTCATGCTTCTTCCCCTCTGTGCAGCCAGTGGAACAGTTTGTTTATGTAAATTTGGCTTCTGAGGCTAAGGTTCTTTGAATGCAGCAAATTTAGGATTTGTCCCTGCAGAGGACCAGAGTCCTGGGTATATTTGCATTCATATGATGCAGCATTCTAGGGCTCTAATCTTGAGCATATTTATGTGCTTATGCATTTTTTGAGCATTTTTACATATTTACAAACAGAACTTACAGCCTGATAATCAAATTGTGAAAGACTTTCACATACAGGCAGGAGGCATATTAAGACGTAGAGTATTTGAAGGCAAGTTAAGATATTCATGCGGTCATTCATGTTCAGTGACTGCAGTTCATGCTCAAAAAAAGAAACTTGGGAAAACCACGGAGAATTATACTATTCAGTGTGATCCACAATAAGAGTCTGCAATCTTTGCTTTGTCTGGCATCTTTATTCAGCTAATGCTTCCCATCTCTGAGCCTCCTAGAAAGATTTAGGGGAGACAATTTCTACATATGCTTTTACTTTGGACAGCATAGGACTTTCAGCAGTAATGTTGGGTGGGTTAATGTCAAGGAACACATATTTTACTGCATTTCTAACTTTAGGAACTGAAAGATTTTTCAGCTTATGTGTACTGTACTTAGATTGACTTCACCATGAGTCAGACACCAGCAAGAAAGCAGGCATCAAAACAGTTTTCAGCCGATTCTCTGTTAGCTACGGGGTTGTTATTCACAGTTGAAAGGAAGTGCACCTAGCAGGGCAGCAGGTGTGGGGTGACTACGTGAGCAGCAAAAATTATACCCGTCCAATCTGAAGCAAGTAAAGGACAGAGGCAAATGAGTGCAGAAGGGCACCAGACACAGCCAGGAAGCTGCATTCATATGTCTGTCATCTAGCAGAAATGGAGCGTGTTCTGCAGGAAGCGCAGTGATTAACCTAACACAGGTACATCTGTGCTCATGTGACTGCTGTGGTGGTGGCAACAGAGCCAGACAAGCGAAGCTTTAAGTGACAGGGCTTTTGAAAACTGGAACATCTGTAGATCAAGGACTATCCTTGTAAGGAATTGATTGCTGTAACTGGCATTTTAATAACTGCATAGTAGGTGCACCTGCTACTACTCAATGTTCAACCAAATAGTATTTTCCAACTATTGATTGAGCACATCCCAGAGCTGCTGTGGAGCTGCTTATCTATAATTCCAGATTATGTGTGTGGCTGCACTTCTCTGTTGTCTCAGGCATTTCTGGAACAAGAAGACATAGACTAAGATAGCCTCTGCTATGCTTGGTTGCAATATCTCCAGCTGGCAAGAACTCATGTTTTATCCATTACAATTAGATTAATGTTTTGTGCCTTTCTAGTGCTCAGAGCTCTGAGCTATCACACTGAGTTTGTGGCAATAGCTGCATGAAACATCCTGCTGTCTCAGACTCCACTTACTGTTGCGCTGTTTTTTCTTTCCCTGCTTGTGCTTTCTCCTAGGGTCCATTTTGGCAGGTTAAGATCAAGCAGCCTCGTTGTGTGTGGCCAGTGTATATTACTGGAATGGACAGAGGCAGAAGTGAGGATAAAAGAGTTTTCCATGCAGCCATGATCCGTACCATAGCTTGTAAACAGGAGCAATTTTCATTTTGCTTCTCTGCTTCTGGTATGTCTGTCTGGTTTTTTCCATTCAAGAAAAAAAACAACCAAATATATTCTGCCTCATTCCCTTGCAGAACTTTTGGCTTCTGAGAGAGAATTTCTCTGATACCTTATGAATCCCAGCAAAGCCTGAAACAGAGCAGTTAAGGGCTAGCAGAGCTCTTTATAAAACTTCCATCAGTAGGCATGTTAACACCAACACAAACAAGCTGTTTACCACTGTTTTTCAGTCTTGCAGAAACTAGACTGATGAGAAGAGCTCACGCTAGATAAATTTTACATTTATTTCAGATAGTGTCCTAGTAGTGAGGGTAGCTGAATATTACAATAGATGAAGGGAGCAGCATGATTGACATGACTTGGAGTCTTTAAGAGGCAGTTCGGATATCTTTCTAAAAGATATTCTTTCAAACTGGCTTTGGCATGAATGGTCCCTTCTGGTCAAGGAATCTGTCCAGAATGTATCATTCATTCAGCTCTTTCCTTCATATGTAACAGGCAGAATAAGTCCTCAGCATGATCATCATTTGCATAAAGATAATGGTTGTAATAAAAGCCTGTGCTTCAGGGGTTTAGCTGGGTAACCACTGGGGTCAAGAAAGATTTTTTTTTTTCTCCCACTATACAATTAGCCAGATGTACTCTGGGTTAGTGTTTGCTTAGTCCCTCTGAAGCACTGGAAATTGGCCATGCCTAGAGACCAACTCCTCCCTGGTGAACCTCACAGTGGCCGACGGTTATACTGAGACTTCTCTCTCCAGTACCCAAGGGAAGGGGTTTGCTCATTTGCTCAGACCTCAGCATCTCTTGCAGCATGAGAACATGGGTAGCTGGGTATATCTCACCAAACAATCCCTCATCTTCAGGCAATATCCCAGTACCAAAGAGGCTTTGGAAATGCAACAACCTGCAATAAAGATTAGAGTACCTCCTTTGTTTCTAAACTTTTCTTGCAACACCATTTCTGGAGCTGTAAATCCCTTTCTGTGTTCATAATGTCATTTAAGGAAGATGATACCAAGAAGTTCCAAGATAGGAACATCTACATAGATGATCAGTAGTTTCTTACAGTCTTCACCTCTGCTGCTGCATTTGTATAGCTCGTGTAGGTGTAACCACCTCTACCCCCCACCCCAGTCACCTTCAGGCCCTCTGATAGGGGAGCTGCAGGTGTGTAAGCCCAGGCACACCAGGGAGAGTCTGCAGGAGCCTGCGGTGGTAAGTGACTCCAACCGCACCCTGTGTATTAACACCCAGCTGGAAATGCTCAGACAGGCTGTCTGCGAGAGGTTGCAAAGCAGCCTTGCCGGGAGAAGGATGTAAAGCCTACTGTATCCTGGTTGTCCTTGGGAGCATTTTTTTCTTTCTTTCTTTCAGTGGTGAAAACAGACTGTGAAATTGGAAGAGGAGATCAGAGGTGAAGGTACCCTGCCAGCCTTGTGCTTGCTGTCGGGGTTGCTGTGCTTTTTGGTCATCTAAATTTTGTGTTTATCCACATTTACAACATGTCTGTGTCAGATTAGTTCCTGCCTTGTGGGCACTGAGAGCTATCAGTATTGTGCAGATTCGTGAAGAAATAATAATCTCTGGGTTGAATTTTTTCCTATTTTCCAGTGATTTTAATGGAGCAGGAAAAAGACTAACGGGATTTGCCAGGAGACGTTACTGAGATCTGGTGAATGCTGCATAAAATGTGCAACTGTTCATTTGCTGCAAAGCGACTGGGTTGAGGCATTGGGCTTTCACTACAGTTCCTTTGGCAGTTAAACTTCCATCTTGGTGACAAAGTAGTCACAGTGATTCAATGCAAATATATTTTCTAATACAGGGATCCTGCCGCCATGATTGTACCTATTTTCACTGTTGTAAACAACTGGTTTTAGTGGAGCTGCTGACAGGAGTGTATCTGCTATTAATCTTGCCCAGTGCTGGAATGTTTTACTTTCAACCATTTTTTTTACTCAAAGTGTGATTTCCTGTGACTGGACAGGTTTGTTGGCTATTAGCAGAACGTGTACCATAAGCTGGTCCTCTTCACCTTGTAAACAGTAGCTTTTCTCCTTCTGTTTAAGTTAAGAACTTCCAGGAAGAGGGATCTTAATACTATTTTTAGTTGTTGAAACCAATGCTTGGAGAATATACCTACTGTACCTGAATTCACAGAGTGACTCCTTGGCATAGAACAAGATCTGACTTGCAGTCTTCCTTTTCTATGGCCACACAATAGTAACAGAAAAATGGAAGAAACAGGAGTTATTTAAAGTATATCCAAAAATCTGCCTCGTGTGTAGGGTGAGTAAGTATCAAGTTTCTCAGAACTGAGTGCCGTGAGATGAATGCCTGCTTTAAGGAACTTCCTTTCAAGCCATTCTTTCAGTATTTTCATGCTATATATTTAGACAGAGTGCTGGTTTTTTCACTAGTACTCCTAAGCAGGGCTGAATTTGTCATATCAGAAGTTTACAAGGTCTCCATCTTCCTGCCCCCAGTGTGTATTTCTTTTGTTTTTGGCATTAAGAGCAGAGCTGCCTCAGAATTTTCAAAATCTAAGTAAACAGTTTTTCAGAAAAAATTATGCCAAATACTGCTTGTTTTCAACCCTCCTGCAGAGTGCTAGAAGTCAATGGAATTTCTTTTCACTAACAAAGTTCATAAAATCTAATTGCACTTAGAATATTTTGATGTTTTTCCAGCTTTTTCTAGCCCCTTCTGGACCTCGATTTTTGTACTGTTGATCTTTTTTTCTTTACAGGGAAAGACAGCACCTGATTTACCCTTAAACTTGCTTTCTCTAGAACTTTTGTCACCTTTTAGTGACTCAGGTCTGCAAATTTTTTCCCTCCATTTTTGAAGGAAGCAGATATTCCAGTTACAAGTCAATTTTCTTGTAACCACAGTAATTCAAATAGATGTTGATTCTTGGTCCTGTCTTGCCTAGAGAAGCTGTTATGTTGTCAGCAACGTGCCAGTGCATGACACCAGGACAAACATTTGCTCATCAGCAGCCCATATGCCAGTTTGGGGATTATAAACTACCTTTTACAAGCCTTACAAAAAAAACCCAGGAATTTTAGTTTAGGATATATTGACTGTTAAATATAAGGTGTTACCTTTAAAACAAAATCACAGATGTTTAATGTTATACCAGTGGCAGTTCCTTTCCCTCAAAATATTTAAGTTGGGGTGCAATCTAAAAAGAAAAGAATTTAAATTTTTTCAAGCATTATTATAATTTTCTTTAGTGAACTCTATTAACTTCAAAAACTTTAATCAGAGTTGCTGATACCACTTTCTGCAAGGTTTGGATTTGATTGTTTGTCCCACCGTCTGATGAGTGTTGCAATCATCTGTAAACACAGGGGATGCTTAGCGTTAATAAAAGGAAAACCTTGGCACTTTGATCAGGGGTAAAGCAGGAGGGAGGGAGTTTTGTTTTTAATTTCTTCTTCATGATTTTACAGTTTATTAGCACCAGATTAAACAAGCTAATGGGTTGAAATTATAACAAAATAATTGCAGTGGTTTATAGAGCCACTCTGAAGTAACCCCCTCCCCTTTTTAACCTTTCATCTTAGTCGCATTATCATCTGTGGACTGCCCCTTTGCCCTCCTCTTCGACTTTGCCTGAAAAATAAGCAGAAAATACAGTTTATGTTATGCCTGTACACACTTGTTGGTTTTTAATATATCCCTAGAGGAAAGTAGATAAATAAATATACATTTTTTATGGTTGTAGAGCATTTGTTTAACATTGGCTAACTCCCCAATAACTAGCAGAAGATGATACAGGCAAATCTAATTTTCTTGCTAACTTAAGTCTCTTGGGAACCTTGCTGGCTGCCTGCAAACATTTTCCTTGAATCAGCAGTATCAGCAAAGATGCATTATGTTGCTAGAAGTATATAATGTAAAAAGTGAACTAAAAATGGAAGAAGATTTAGAACGTAGGAGGAGATGGAAAAGGGAAGTACTATAAAGGGAAGGGCATCTATAAAGAGAGAGGGGTCTAAGCCTTTTACAATAGAGGCAGTCTGAAATAACCATGGTTTCTTCTTTGAATCGTGAGAATAGCTATTTTCTTGTTTAAAAGCTTAAAGAGCTATTAAGTTGGGCAAATCACTGGTAAAACAGCTGGAAATGTAAATAGCAATTTAAACAGTCCATTGCCCCTCAATCCAAATGTGGAATGTGCAGATCTACTTCAAAAAAGTTCCTCTGGTTTTATTATATTGTCAACGGTAAGAGGATTGAGTAGGCCCCCTTTCTCCGTGGACTGAATGGAGACGGTGTGCTTTATTTAGAAAACCCACAATTTTTTTTCCTTTTCTCGTTTTTCTCCTTTTTTCCTTTTTTCTCTCTTTTTTCTTTTTTCCTTTTTCTCAATTTTTTCTTTCTTTTTTCTTTTTTCCTTTTTTCTTTTTTTTCCCTTTTTTTTTTTTTTGCAAGTGAGCAGACGGGTCTCTAATTTTCACACCATCCTCCCTTAGAGACCTCCTTCAATTGCACCATTCTTTCATTATGTGGAACTAATGAAGTGCTCTGCAACCTTTAGGTCTCCAAAGAATCCATTGCTCTAGGAATATAGTCCTTAAATAAAACATGTTTCATTGGCTGACTTCAAAACACTATTCTTATTGGGGGGGGAGGAAGGGGGATAAATAATTGGCCTGAAATCACTGTGAAAAAAGAAATTACATCGGACAATGCTTTTAAATTATAGTTACAGTCAAAGGATACATTCTGCAATGGCAGTTTTGGTTCTTATTCCTAGTAAGTTGCCAAAATTGAAATAGAATTTTTTTGTAAGTTTCAAATTGCAAATCTTTTTATAACTATTGTCTTTTCAGTGCCTGTGTTCTATTGAAAACTAACAGGTTTTGTGGTGTAAAAAAAAAAAAAGTAATGCAATGCCAGATCAATAAGACTACTAATTCAGCAGCTGAGTTTGAAGGCTGGCTGCCTTGGGTGTCTTCAGAGTAACACCTTACATTTTATACACTGCTTTTCATCTTCAAAGTACCCACCAAACACTAACTCAGTCATGTGGCTTGTTTATTCAGCTTGCAAAAGCATAGATCTATACTATCTATGATGTATCAGACACCTAATTCTCCCATGAATATTTGCGGGTGTGAATGCAACTCATTTTTGTTTGCCATTATGGACTTTGTAGAACACAGCTATTTCAAATTTGTCAAAGTTTCTTCTCCTTCTAAGCAATGTCTGCCCTCTGGCATTTTTAATTGATTTGCCTTTCTTCTCTAAAGCTTTTAATTGGTCTGAGCCCTGTTTTCCTTCTCCTGTCCTAAAACCAGTATCCTTACAACTAAAATGTACTCTCTCATGATATCTTTGTCTGCAAAATCTGCTTTTATATTAAAAAAGGGGGTAAACGGATGACAGAGGGAAATAAAGCTATAGTTCAACACAAGGTGGCCTGTATATGTTGAGTTTATATCTGAACCCAGCAAAGAAATGTAAACATTTGATTTTTTTTATTAGTATTCATTTCCTTTAGCATTGCTTATCTTTTGCTTAATTTTATTTGGTGCTTGATCTAATTTGTACCATATTGGATTTTGGCTTTGGTAAACTAAAATAACACTATCAGCATGATTATTGTTATAGTACCGTCATGAGAGATTTGCTGGCTTAATTTCAGTGAAAACTAGAGCAAACTGTAATGTCTGTCTTTGTAAAACAATTTATATTTATAGAAACTGTTGTAATCATCTATTTTTGAGTGAAAGGATTTCTTGGAGCATAACCACTCTACAAAACCCAGGCCTTATCCCAAATTTTTGGTCTGAAAATAATGTATTTAAGCTCCATTGAACAGATTAGAAAACAAAACAGTGCTTAATGAACATGGATCTTTAGGTTTTGGGTGGCTAAGGAGAAGTTACAGTCTTTAATTAGCTCCCACTGTATCTTGATAGGTCAGCACACTGTGCTTTGCAGTTCCAAAGACTGTGGAGCAGGAGTCAAGAATATGGACTAAGATTTGCCAAGGTCATTAGTAGCAATGGCTGCCTAATTGTGGATTCTCAAGTGGCCTGATTTCAAACATGCACAGAGCTTGCAGTCACTGCATTAAGCCACTCTGATTTGTATAGTGGAGACACCTGAAATCCCTTCAAAAGTCTTGACTCTGAGACTATTTCTGGGTTTCCAAACTTCCCATGTGAACTTGAGAAAGTCATTTAACCTCTTTAATGTTTTTTCCCTTATCTTTACTAGAGGAGAATAACACTCCCCTTTTCAGTGTTGTGAGACCTAATTCATGAATATTTATCAATGTCTTTGTGCAGAAGAGAGTTGTACAATACTGGCCTCATATAAATAATTTTTGAAATTGCAAATTGGAAACTTGCCAGAGTTTCTATAGCTTGGTACAGGTCTCATTCTTGAGCTGTATCCTGTCAGTTCCTTGTGTGGAGTAATGTTTATGTAACTTTAGTACCCAGACAGAAAGTTCCTATTGTGCTTTCTTCCCAAAACAGTGCACTCAGTCCCAGGTGGATAAGCAAGGGGAGCACAAAGTGATGGACAGATGACTCTGGCTGGCACAGCTGGTAGCGCTTGCAGTTGTCACCCAGCTGCTCATGGTATCCTTCCGCTACAGATGGCTCTACCGCAGCTCCATTCTGTTCAATTTGAACTTGGATGTGCGGTGCAAACTTCCCATAGGGCTGACACTACTGTTGTGCACTCTGCAGAGTTGTTCATCTTGATGTTTAGGTCTGGCAGGGTTTGCACACCCTTGGCGCAAACTCAAAAGCCTAACTGAAGGCTGAATAAAGCCAGTAGAAAGCTCTACATTAGTCTGAGTTGTTGGGTGTGCAAGGTAGAAATCAGATGAGCATTGAGACCTTGTTTGAACTTTTAATCACATGCTAGCTGAAGAGAAAACCCACAAGGAAAGCTGTAGAAGGTAGATACCACCATGTTCAGTTCAATAAACACTTGCATGTAGATTAAGTTGTCTATTTCTAGGTATAAAGAGAAACCTGAGATGCTGTGTTTAAGGCAGGATCTGAACATCAACAAGATCTTATATGTGCTATCTGCAGTCTTGGTCTTAACCCATGTAGAAATCTACACACACCTAACTTGGCCTTTTTGGTGTCCAAGGATTCTTTACATTCATTCGGAAATTGGTGGGACAAGTATCGATTTTGCTTTTCTATAATTCTACTGTAGGTATTTGATTGAAATTAATTCAGAATTATTTTAGATGTGTAATTAAAGCACGATCTGTTGACATATGATGAGAATTCATCTGGGAGTTCTCAAGCAGTCAGTAGCTTCTGCTTCCTGTATTTTCACTTAGTAATAGTATGCATTTTTCCTGATTTCATGAGATTTCTGAGCACAACTTTGTGAGCCAGTGTTACCATTCCGTTCTCTTCTATAAGCTACTTTCACTGTAATTTAATATACCTGTGTTAAACCAATCCATCCCTTTTGATATAATAATACTAACAAACTACGACATTAATAGGTTTACACTGTGCATTTCATATAATTTGAAAAGAGAAGCAGTAAGCATATGAGACCAAATCCTGCTGTGTTTATTCTTACAACTATGCCCATTCAGTTAAGCAGGATACTATGCAGGATTGAGGTGAGTGGAATTTTACCCGTTCTATATCAAGGCCTCCTGAGGATGCTGCATTTAATTCTATTTCATAATCTTCTCTTTTATTTGTCATTTCACACCACCTGAAACTGCAGCTGCCTGTCAGGAATTGAGTTAGTCTGAGCTTCAGCTGTCTCATAGGTAGCTTAGCACACTAAAGCATTGGCTCCTCTGCAGGGCCCTTAGGGAGAAGAACTCATTTAGCAGAAAACGATAATTGTGTTTTCCAAATGGTTCTGGAATTGTTGCTGTGTATTTGTATAGGATCATGTATTTTAAAAGCCTCTGCAGGTGTGTCACCGAGCAGGCTGTGCTTTTAAGGATGAAGTAGGCTACTAGGCTAGCCTGGTTCCGTTAAAGATGATTCCTGGGAGAACATTTAAGTGAGATAAGCATTCTACCATAGAGAGGCAGCAAGCTTTCAGGATGGGGGGTTTGGGGAGGGATGTTTACTTTCTGTACTGGAGAAGGATCACTGCCAAGTCCTTCACAGCAGTACTGGGAGAAGGGGCTGGCACCTGTATGAGCATGGCCCATGAGCCATGGGCTCCTGGACAACAACTGGAATTGCACCTGCAGTCAGAATAGGACTCTCAAATATAATCCTGGGACTTGGGGAAAATATGGTAGAAAGAATGAAGATTTGCTGACCTTTTGTTTTGATGAACTCTCTGCAAATTCAAGTTAGAAGTACTGCAAATATCAACACCCATGGGTGTATAGACTTCTTTTTTTAAGAAGGGAGAGACATTGGCTGATGTAGAATAGTCCGAGGCAAAGATTTGAGCTTGAGTATTTTCTGCAGTATCTTCTCTGTTACAAGTTTTTCTTAAACCATAGTGCTAGTTTTGTTTCATCAGATTTATCTGGTGTGTTGAGAAGCACAGCATGAGTGCTTCAAAACATGTACTTTGTCTACTGCTGCATACTTCCATGGGAACTGAATTTTACTTGTACTGTGCCCATTAAAGCCCTAAGCACACAATTGTATTCTTAGGTCTGACTTTTATTTTTCATTTACTTTGGCTAGCCTTTGGACTAAAACGTGCTCATTTTCCCTGGGTAATGCTCACAATAGTGCTCATCATCAACATTTTAAGTGTTTGAATATCTAAAAATGTGCAGGAAAGCAGCTTATCTTTCCATTAAAAAATCTGCTCAGTCTTGTTAAAAGTTAAACACTATTCTGATATTTAAAGAAGCTTCATCCAAGTATTTTCAAGATCCTATTGTGAGATAGTCTCTTTTTTTTCCTTCTCTCTTAAAAGACGTTGAAGAAAATAATCTTCTCCCAGCTTTGAACACTTCCCTGTTCAGAAGCACTATTCTGTTTACTGGGAAGTGGTTGAAACCTCTTATCCCTCACAATCCTTAACTAATCTGAGCATAACTAGAGATGGCAATGAAGTTGCTTATTACAGGGCTGTAGGAGACAGGACCTTGCTTATTCTATTTTATATTCATCTGTCACAGCTGAAGAGGCCCAGGCTACAGTCAAAGCTGGGGAGATGCAGGCTCCCGGATCAAAGCTGATAGAGATCAGTCCAGCTGTGCTGGATGAACAGAATAACTGACTTAAAATGTATTTAATTACACGTGTTTATATTTCAATATAGGGACCTACACTGGACTAAAAGTTGTTACTGGTAATAGGCCAGAATTTCTGAATAAAAGTCAGGCCTTGATCTAAAGCACCTCTTTAGCAACATACTTCTTGCTTAAGATTAAGTTTATATGGCAATGGGCTCTTTCACTGTGGGTGATGTTCAGTAAAGACTGCAGCTAAACAAAGGGATAAGTACATATATACACTTGCACTAAAATAAGCATATTGGTTTTAGGAATTCTGTGTGCAAATCTCTACCACTACATAGATAGGACTTGGGTCAGTAAAGGAATTGATGCCCTGACCTGGTCCTTAGTCCTCTAGATGTTTTTGATGGAAGAGTTTTTCTTTGTGCAGTAAATTGAACAGATGATGCAATACAAAATTATGTCACTTTCACAACAGTGGACCCTTTTTACATTACGACAAATTAAAGGGAAAGTCTTGAAAGCAGCTTTGTGCTGTGAGCCTCCCTGAAGAATGCAGAATTTCAAATGGGTACCCAAATCTCACTCTAACTCTCAGTGGCAGGATGAGTGGTTGGGGAATGAGGAAAACTGCAGGAGCAGGCTGCATTAGAGATATTTTTCTTTCCTGTCTGCATGAAGGTGTCCTGAGAAACAACCTTAAATTATTTGTGGAATTGTGGATTTGGGAAAAATTTTTATTAAAGAATTTCTGTTTGAATCTTCCTAGTCTTATTGCTACTGTTAGTGTTAAAACTGGAACATTTTGGGTTCAGAAAAGATCCAAAAGAACTGTTGTAGGGATCTTACAGGATCTTACCATGACTTGGCAAGAGGTCCTGCCAACTTGCCCACCTCTGCAGCTGCTCTGCCAGGCTGCAGTTGAAATTTGCAACCTCTGGAAGTCTTGGGGCTCCTGGGAGTGGGTTGATTTTTGGGAGAGTAGGCAGGGCTCTGAATTGGAACAAAATAAAATTTCACAATATTAAGTCATCTGTGAAGTGGAATCAGCTTTTTCCTTTGAACTGCTGTTGTAGTATGTTCTACAGAGCAGAGAGGACTGCCCATATGGATTAGAGCCATGTTACTCCCCACATCTGATTTTGAGCTAAGCTGAAGGACAAACGGACTGTGAGTAGAGGCCATGGCCCCTTCTCTTTATCTTGCAATATACTATTCTTAGCCTGCTGAGGCAGTCTTTGCAGAAGGCTATATGCAAGCGTAGTCCTGCTGATGAATATGTACATGCTTCCGTCTTCCTTCCATGTTCAGGGCCTTGATCAGACCAGGAAAGCGCACAGATAACTGACTGCAGGTCATGGATAACAGTAAGAAAGGGAACAACAGAAAGTACCTCTGCCTGAGTGCCCTAATCAGGGCTTTGAAGAAGTCGGAGCCAGCTGTAGCCATTTCTGAAAGACAAGTTCACTTTAAAAATGACTGATCATAAAATGTCTCTTAAAACAACCCAAAAGCTTTGCCATCTGTTGGGTTACTAGAATTCTTGTTGCTGTCATGTGCAGTCAGAGCAGTTAATGACAACCCAAGTTTTGAGGTTAAAAATGACTGGCATAGGGTTAAATACCCAAGATAGTACTTTCCTCTGAGTTGGTTGACCCTTTTAGACTGTGGAAACCTGGGTGACAAGAGGATAGCATGTTAAAACAGCAGAAATACAACACATTTCTTTGCAGTCAAAATAATCAGTGAAATTCATTTTGAGAGTAACTGAGCTGCCTGTGATAAGAATACAATGGTAAGTAATCCATACTAGATAAGGAGTCAGAACTTGTAGTAGCATAAAGTCACTGCTTTGAAGGTTTCTATGGAGGAGTTGCTGAGTTAAAATTCTGATCCTACTCTGGTCTAAAGTTAGCGGATGGACAAAGAGTAATGGGATCCTGCTCACTTCATCTGCTTTGTAGTCAGAGTAGGATTTGATGCTGGTGTTTTAGCACCTCCTACATCTTTTTGTGAAGTCCAGGTGAATAACTGTGGCTTAGCTTCCATCAACTGGTATGGTTTTTTTCTTTAAATAGGAGAGCGTTCTTGCTATCCATTTTCTTCCTTTATAACATCTACTGGCACAAGAATCTGAACGCTCAGCTACTATTTCCCTAGTTGTCTTTTCCCCCTCCCCCTTGATTTTTCTTTTCCAACTCCCTTATGCCAAACTGTTTCAGAATGGTGCTGCCCATCTTCTTGTGAACACAAAGACACATCACCACCTTTAAAAGTATTTTGGCAACGAAGTTAACAAATGGGACTTTAAGGAAGGTGTACTTTTCGGCTGCATGTTTCCCCATGTTCCACATATTTGTTCTCCTCGTCTACCTGCTGTGATGTAATCTCCTAACAGGTGGTACTTGCAACCTTGTTCTGTGCAATTTCTCTTGCAGCTTTTATATGTGTCCCTCATTAATTTTAAGGGAGACTGCTGTAACCAGTCTCCTGCATGATGCAGGTCATGAAGTTTTACCCAGGTCTTCATTCATCAAGTCCTCCTTCACCTGCTTGAGAAGTTCTGCCAAGATTAAGGTTCCATGCCTTTTACTAGGATGAAGCAAATACCGGTAATGGAGGATCTACTCTGCTTTACTCTTCGTGGTGATGGTGTTATGTTCCAGCTCTTTATTAATATTATCATCTTTCCCTCTTAGTGGTTACAAACCAAGAAGGAAGAAAAAAAAATCTCCATTTCTCTTCCAGTATTTTTCCCCCTCTCTCTAGCAGCTAAAGCATTTTTCTGAATGGAAAAGTTAAGGCAGTTAAGGGGACAGAGGAGCGGCTGAGGGAGCTGGGTCTCTTTAGTTTGCAGAAGAGGAGAATGAGGGGAGACCTCATTCATGTTTATAAATATTTAAAGGGTGAGTGTCACGAGGATGGAGCCAGGCTCTTCTCGGTGACAAACAATGATAGGACAAGGGGTAATGGGCACAAGCTGGAACACAGGAGGTTCCACTTAAATTTGAGAAGAAACTTCTTCTCAGTGAGGGTGACAGAGCACTGGAACAGGCTGCCCAGAGAGGTTGTGGAGTCTCCTTCTCTGGAGACATTCAAAACCCACCTGGACGCCTTCCTGTGCAACCTCATCTAGGTGTTCCTGCTCCGGCAGGGGGATTGGACTAGATGATCTTTTGAGGTCCCTTCCAATCCCTAACGTTCTGTGATTCTGTGTGATTCTGTGATTCTGTGACTTTGTAGATATGCAACACTCAATAAGGCATATCATGATCCACCATGTTAAAAGATTTACACACTTAAGGAAATGTTTTTATATGAGTTTTAATCTCTTTTGGTACCCTGGCAATGAAAAAGGATGGTCAGCTGGATGAATCAGGTGATGT
This sequence comes from Mesitornis unicolor, assembly GCF_000695765.1. NCBI lineage: Eukaryota > Metazoa > Chordata > Aves > Mesitornithiformes > Mesitornithidae > Mesitornis > Mesitornis unicolor. The sequence continues at coordinate 22,339 of NW_010208039.1, forward strand.
CTTGGAGGAAGGTGACATCACAGTAGAAACAGGAGAGCAGCTGTCCTCGAGCTGATGTATCTTTTCCAAGTTTGGTATTGACTTACACATCTATTTTTTTTGGCCAGAATATTCAGATTTACCAATGCTTCCACAAGGTTTCAAATATTATCTCACTGATGAGAGAGTGAGATAAAATCGATACATTTATAAAATTTATTATAATCTCACCAAAGCTATGAAATAAATGTCCCCTTTGAACTGTTAAAGCAGCTGCTATGTAATTCCCCATGTCCTCTAAGGAAACAGAAAAAATCTTCTCCTCCTCCTCCTCCTCCTCAGACACTGACTTTTCTCTTACAAAACTTTCCTTATGGGTGGTGGTGATGGTGGTGGTTGTTCTTGTTGTTATTATTACGGCCTTCTACTTTCTGAAGGGGTCCTACAGGAAAGCTGGAAAGGGACTTTTTACAAGGGCAGGTAGCAACAGAACAAGGGAGAATGTTTTTAAACTGGAAGAGGGTAGGTTTAGACTAGATATTAGGAGGAAATTCTTTACTGTGAGGGTGGTGAGACACTGGCACAGGTTGCCCAAAGAAGCTGTGGATGCCCCCTCCCTGGAAGTGTCCAAGGCCAAGTTGGACAGGGCTTTGGGCAACCTGGTCTGGTGGGAGGTGTCCCTGCCCATGGCAGGGGGGTTGGACTGGATGAGCTTTAAGGTCTCTTCCAACCCAAACCATTCTATGATTCTATGTTTCTATGATTATGGTTTCTATGACTTTTTTTTGCTTTCCCAAGGACAAGGACAAATAATTGAAATACTTCAGCTGCATGCTGCTACTTAACTTCTGGGAAATTCAGATGCTGTATATTCCTGGAAAGAAGTAATATAGCATCGAGCATGTGGTGGTATGCACATTCATTACCTCTAGTTTCAAAAACTTTCCCTAAGTACATGTAGAAATGCAAAATGGTGCATATTGCTTTGAAGAGCTGGTTCCTTTCTTCCTTATAGAAAAGACTTAAGTAAAATCTGGAGCCACATGGTCCAGGATTGAAAGTCTATATGCTCCCTGCATGAATTCTGGCACATGGCCTCCCTGTCCCCTATCCGAGGTAGCCAGGTTTCACACAGTCCTTCCTACTAGACTTCAGGAAAAGAGAAGAACTTAAGTTAAATAAAAGGATTTTCCTATAAGGGTTTATAAGTCTCTCTGGCCTCATGAAAGCCCTAATTGGGGAGGCAGACAGAATAAGTTCAGTATATTATTCTGTAGGGTGCTGTATTAATACAGTGATAGATGGGCCCTGCTACAGTGGGCTTGCCCTGTAAATGGGCAAGATGGACAAAGGAAGAAAGAGGGAGAAAAGAGGAAGAAACACAGAGTGACAGCAATTTACTTAAGTTTGCACAGCCAGTGTTGAGTGACTGCTGTGACTCCTAGCTCTGCCTATAGATTGTGCTGCCTCCTGCGGCAACAATCTACAGGTGTCAATATAGAGATGTTCATAAATGGCAAACTTGGAAAGCAAATAATTCTGCAGATGCTGTTCTCTCTTCTCAAAGCATTTTTGGAATGGCATGTGTCTGTGGTAGGTGGTGTTCTGGAGGCAAGGCGACTGTTTTGCAGCCATTCTTCTATTTATACCTTTGGCCTTTCCGGTACACAGATGTTCATGGACCTTCTGCTCTCTGAAGAGATGGCTCCTAATAAATTATATCTTTTTTAATGTATTCTTTTTATTGGCATAGTCATCAAAAGCTTTAAAGACATTGGTATTGAAGAACATTAGAAGCCCATGCAATCCATGAACATGCAAGCTGTTGCTGCAGGCTGCCCAGAGGTTTTCAGGCAGAGCTCAAGTACATTGGTGAGAGCTTAAACAACAGCAGGGGTTCCCAGGCTGGGCCCCCTCCACCTTAAGTTCAGGTAGCCCTTGCTTACCCCAGTTATACAGAGCAGATTATGGTCATGAATCTGGCTCTTAGTTTCTACATTGGAAAAAGCAGCTTGGTCATTAGTATTAAATTTTTATGGAAGCACCTGTGCAATTGACAGTGACGGTGTTAAACAAGCACAGAAGCGTAATTACAAGTGAAAAAGGTGAAAGTCCACAATGATCCCTTTTCTAAGATGTGGCCCTTACCAAGGAAAACTGCTGAAAAGACTCTTCTGGACATATTCAGCCTGGCACTGTAGATCATGTTCCTTATTGTACATGACGATCCTGACTTAAGGCTCAGGCCCTCTTTTGATGAACACTATACCATTGTATTTCCTTGTATGTTCTGTCAGTCAAGATCTTGGGTTAAAAAAAAAAAACAACAAAAAAGCAAGCTTGCTAGAACATGGATAGCTGCTATGAAGGATCTTTAGCTTTCAATTGTGTGCTACCTTTAAAGTGTATGAGGGCATATACAGATAGCGTGATACTTGGATCAAGGTGACTCCCTTTCCTGAGTGCCATATGTACAGATTATAAATGTGTAAAATGAGGGAGGAGAAGGTGTAGTGATTTCTAGAAGAGTAATTTCACAGATGCCTTTAACATGACACTTCTAACACATGTTAGAGAGCAAGTCACTAAGGCAATTGGAGTATTTTGTTGCTTTAGCAAACCTTTATATTACACCGTGACTTTTAAAAAGTTGAGGTAGTCCATTTTTAGACATTTCTAGTGAATTCCTTAATGGAAAATAAACTTTTTAGACAAAGTATCCCCTGATAAATTGTAGCATTATTTCATTAAATGGAATGACAAGGCCAATTATGAAGCATTTTTTAGAAGGCTTAACCTTATTTTTCACCTAGGACAAAACTCATGCTTACAAAGTCTTTGAAAATAAGTGTCTTTCCAGAAAGATCGACGTGTGGTGGTAACAAGGTAAAGATCACCCTACCAGCGGATAGAATTACCGAGATGATGATTGCTACATCATGCCAGGAAACTCGCTAGGTGGCGCTCTAAGGTACGATGTAATCCCTCGGGGGACCTGCAGGGAAGAAACGCTCCGTGTATCCATGGGAAGACTCGAGCATGGCATTTTCAAACGCACCTCGGCGTAGTCACACCGAAATAAGGAATTAAAATAATAATCCCTGTGCCCCACCGCTAAGGGCTTAAGAACGGGAATGCCCAAAGCAGACGTGTAAACATTCAGAAAGCAAACAGCTTTTGCACCCTGCGTTACTTATTTAGTTCTACGAAGGAAAAAGATGTGTGCTTTTACTAAGCAAGCAGCTGGGCTGAGCAACTTTTCTTCTATTTCCTTCCCATCTCTTCAGGCTTAAAGATACTTCCTAGTGCTGCTCTCTGGGCAAGTGTATGGCACTGAAATGTGTATACGTTTGGGAGGACCTTGGCCAAAAAGAGGCACCTAAGGCTACAGGAGGATGTATTTATTATCTGGGTGACAAGTGGATGTCACACAATGGACAGCCTCGCTGGGGAATTAAGCGGAGTTAAAACAACCTGAAGCACTAAAAAAGCATCTTGGGGGGTAGATGTTTGTGTCTATGAAAGAAACAAGGTATAATGGGAATCGTGGTGCAAAGTTGTAACATTGTCTGCAAGCCATTACAGTCCTTTAAAAATTATCCCCCTCTGAAGGGGCAGATTTCTCATGCTTGTGTTGAAAACTGTAGGTTTTTCACCTTCAGGATGGTGGTAACAATGAGACTCATAAACCCATGTTTGCAGCAAGGGGCAGTTACAGCTTCCCTGATGATTTTTGGAGAAAGCGCCTTCCCTCGGGCCCAGCGGCCGGGGCCGCACGGCTCACCTTGCGGAGCCGCGGGTGCCTCGAGTGCAGCGAGGCTTGGGGGAGCAGGGCTAGGGGTCAGGGTGGCCGCCTGGAGAGGGGCAAGCGCCTCTGCAGCAAAGCCCTTGACCTGAGGCAAGTGGAGAGTGAGGCGAGGCTGAGAGGAAGGCAGGGGGCACACACACACACACACAAAAAGAAGTTTTCTTGTAGTCTGAGCCCTGGAAAGGGGGGAAAATCCCTCTCAGCGGTTGTCAAGGAGATGGGCGACCGGGTTCGCCGGATCGTCTGCCTTCAAAGCCCGCAGCTCGGGGGGAGCCATTTCCTCTCGGCTCCCTGTGAGGGGCGGAGAACTGCGCCTCCTTCCCCGCTCCC
>NW_010208040.1:0-4186 GCF_000695765.1 Mesitornis unicolor
GGCAGGGGCATGTCTGAGTAGATAAGACCATTTGGGCCTGTCCTTATCTTTGTTTATTCATGGATGTTGTTCCCTTCTGTATGCTCTGTCTCTTGCATATCTTTGTATTGTTTGGTCCCCTGGGGTCAGAGAGACATCCTCCAGCTTACTTTGTTTTACTTTCCGGCAATTTAATAGTGGTTTGATTGGGACTCAGGGCATACTATTTGTTGGGGAATTTCAAGGCTCAGCTCAAGTTTTGGTCCTTTGAATGATGCAACACTGCCCTGTTTAGTTTCCTGCTTACCAGACAACTCAGGGCTGAGCTATCTACACAGCTCCCCATGGGTCGTCTCTGCAGAGACAGGGCCTCAAGGCAATCTAAGGCTGAGTTGCTCCAGCAACCCCCACAAGTCGCCTGGTGCACTGGACATCACCGAAACATGCTTAAACTATGAGCCAGACAATCCTTACAGTATTAACATCCCTTGAACTTTTTCGCTCCACACAGAATGTCTGTGGATCAACCAGTCTGCTCTATGCCTTTAAAATGTCATGGTACCAGATTATACATGTAATATGGTTCTGCAGCACAACACTGAACCTTATCCAAATTGGAATTCTAGGACAAAAGGGAATTTTAGTCGTTCAGTTCTATCAGAATTTGTTATTTTATTCATTTTGTTGAAAGACACTAACTTAAAACTTTTCATGACAGCATGAAAATGCAGGAAAAAAATTCTGGTTGATCAGCTGAGTGCAAAATTTCATAAGATCTAGGAGGAGATATACCTCAAAGAAGCTACTTTTTATATTTAAAGAAAAGGAAAGTCAAGGTTTTCAGTGAGATTTATCCATTAGAACACTTCTGAAAGATAGACAAAACATGCAGAATCCCCCCTCCAAGTAGATCTAGCAGAATTTTACCTGTCCCTTTCACATCTCAGAAACTTATATAAGCAGCTTTTAAAAACTAGTGTTTTCTACCTAAGAAATATTTTATGATTAATAGAGTTGAATTGCTCTTCAGAAAAAATCTTGAGCAAATGACTCCCAAAAGTCAATGCTCTGCAAGTTCACTTTTGCTGTGCTATTGTACAGGTGAAATCTCTTATTAGATAGAGGAAAGCATTAACCTTTTTTGATCTATGACTATTATACATACTAATGTAATAATAAAAGCACACACCCATTTTAATCTTTTATTGAGGGTATCTTTTCCTTAAAATAAATTTGATTATTTTTGGTACCAAAACTAATTACAACTATTTGACTTTTAACTCCTCTACTATTAACTCCTTGTTCTGAAAGCTCCATAAGAGTGGAAGAGGTCAAAGGTTTGTACACACTCATTTGCAATTGCTGTTTATACAGAATATTATTATTGTTTCAGTAGTTAGAACAGAAAACCACACCTAACTGTAAGGACAGTATTGAATAATTTCAAGGAAAACATTTATTATGTGTTTTACTTTCTGGTCGTTAGATGAAATGTGAGTTTGAAGAAAACAAATGCATTTTCTTCTGACTTTTAGAAGCAAACAAACTGAATTGTGTTAGCAAGTATTTACCTCTGTAAAATACCACTCCTTTGTTTTCTAAGCCAACAACACTCGTCTGATAGATGATATGTTATGTATGGACAAGAATCTCCAAAGAAAATGAGGTACAAATACTCAGTTTGAATGGACTCTTATTAATATAAGACTTCATGGAATAACCAAGATCTATTTGGTGGTGTTGACTTGCTTTGCCTCCCTCATTAAATACTCTCAAGGTAGCACACACTGTCCTCTCACCAGTATCCCAGATAACCACCAATACTGCACTTGTGCCTTCACAGGTGGATCCTCACACCTCTATGTATCCCCAGAGGAGTCAGCAAGGCTAAGAGTAGGGTTGTTCATTTGCATGGAACCTGGTACCCACCTGAAATGGTGCTCTTGGGTACAGAGCTACCAGATAGCATCTAGTAGCTACTTCAACCCAAAGGCTGTATTTCCTGGTTTTCTTTCATGTTTTTGAAAGGCAGTGGCAGTTGTTCTACACTCTTATGATAACTATCTTAAACTGGACTTTCACACTTGGTGCTTTCTTTTATTATTTCAGTCATTGTTGTCTCCTTATAATTATTTTAAATAGCTTTATTTTTTTTTTCTTTTCTAGATCCTAGACACCTGTTCATGAAACAGAAGGTGGTGTCAGATACATGCTAACTTAGAGCCATTCTAATTTAACTAAATCTTTCAAAGCATTACCTATTTGGGGCAGTTTCTGTTACAGTAATTTTTTTCAACAGGCTATTAAATTATCTGTTACTGTCTCTTTGTCGAAAACCACAAAAAAACCCATCATTCTCAGAAACTTTTAATAAAAAATGAAGAATGATGATTATAATTTTTAAATACTTTTACTGTAGCCCAGCACATCACTTACATAATTGCCCTTTGTATGATTTGTTTATGTTTCAATTAAAAGGTGATTCCATAATGCTCATATTATTGAACTTAGTTCAATAAATTGAAAGGTCTTGGAAAATGACATCAGCTTGCTTTTTATTGAGCTTTAGCTATACAGTATTTTCTGTTACTATAATTAATATGTTGTCCATAGGGATTCTTATACCATATAAACATAAACAGTATAATACAGGGATGAACAATCTTTCCCATAAGATCTGGACTAACGTGTAATTCTCCTCATAATGTCTGTTATAAGTTCGAAAACAGATTAGGAGCCTTGAAAATTAATTATTTTTTTTCACCATTTAGTGACTGGCTGAGTGAACAGGTAGTATTATATAAGTAAGTATTGCAATAATGGTCCAGTCATAGAATTGCATAGTTTTGACGCAAAACCCAAAAGTTATAATTTCACTTATCTGTAATTGTCCAAATACAACCTCATCTGACCTTCCAAGTAAATTGTAGTGCTATGTGTCCACATGAAGTAAGACTCAAGAAGTTTGTTCGTATCTCTATGGGACAAAAGTTCTGTGACTCATAGTAAAAAAAATAAGTAAATTAACATACTTTATAGATGACTAATATATTTTTCTTACATTTCAGGGGTTGTGTAAATATCTCTTTTCTAATTGGTGCTGCTGTCCTTTGAGAAGGGTGATAAAGCTGCTGCGAGCTGGCTAGAGCCCAGTATTAAGCAGAAGCTTCACAGTGGCTGGTCTGCCTCAGACTTACATCCACCTACCCCACTATCCCAACCCAAACAAAGGCTTTCAAGGGCTACTCCTGACAAAATACAACAGCAGAGCAAATGTCTAGTAATACCACTTGCTCATCCTCTAGAGATTAGTTGCTCAAGAACTTCCTGCATCTGACATGTCTTTCTGGTTAGATTTAAGAGATTAAGAAGAAATTCTCTCAGTGCTTACCCCCAATAGACTTTCTAGACCTCTGTTCAAACAGGAAGGTAATGATCATAGTCAAAGGTGGGGAACAGGTCAACATGAAGTTGTGATCCAACTCAGTTTGACAATTTTGCATTGTGGCTCTGTTTTTCTTCCATCATGTCTTTACTCCCTCTGTCTGCAACTAATTCTTTTCTCATGTTGGTATATTTAATATTAATAGTATGTTTTAAATTTTTTGTACATTTGATATTCTTTGTTTGATAAAACGTATCTAGAAGAACTAACTATGCAATGAAGGAAATTAAGGAAACTAGTGATGGAGGGAAGGAACAAGTAAGATAATTTAAGTAGGCAGGGGAAGAAAGCAAAGGCCATTTCTTTTGTGTGTTCAGCTGAATAAGTATATGTCATACTTTTAATTATGCTACAAAGGCCTGCTACCTAGAGAGGAGAATTAGCAGCAGTTATCACAGGCGTGATTTTGACAAATTTTGCACTTCTGTTGCTTTTATTCATGTCCATAAACTAAATGTTATTTACATCTGAGTATAATTAGAGCATATATTAGGATGCATTTCCAGAAAGAGAAGAGAGTTTGTGTCTTTTTTTTAAATTGTATTAAAAAGTTGCTTAATGAAATCTTTGCTATTTTTATCTTTACCTAAATATACCTCAGATGCTTTAGAAGACTATCTGAATCTATAGGTTTGAAGTTATTACTGCTTCATAAATGAGATTTCTATTTAATCTGTTAACTGAATTTGTGAGGATAATTAATTTATGAACTAAGTTGTTTCTAACGAGGAATTGTTAAACATATACATTAAGTACAGCAGG
>NW_010208040.1:4201-15070 GCF_000695765.1 Mesitornis unicolor
ATAAAGACATCATGTGATATGAATATAAAACATTTTGTGATATACTGAACCCAGTACAGCCAGTGGCATTTCATTAGTATTACAGATATCATAACAACTAGCATTACATTAAGATTATAAAGATATAATTATATAAGTTTAATAGAATGAAACCTAACATGAAGACAGTGGAATTTGTTTATTATTTTCATAAAATGTTAGGGAAAATATGTTTCACACCTTGTTTTTATTTTGATAAACTTTTGCCTCTGGTGTCCTCCAAACTTCTAGGAAATTATGAAATAAATAATTTCATTATATAAAGCATTGTGGAAGGATCTGTCAGGCAATACATCTGCTTGAGGTTGTTTTGATCTGACTGTTGGGGGCAATTTTTCAGCATAGATAGTGCTGGTTTTCAAGGCCCTCTTTTCCTTTGTCCTTAAGGGTCAGGTGATTTTCAGAACAGACTGGGAAGGAGATACTCCTTTCTTTCTGTATTTTAATTTTTTTTTATTTGGAATTAGTAGCTCCTGAAATCCTTTCAGAATTACTGTCCACAGCACAGTGAGATCAACAGCTAAGGAAAGAAAAAAAAAAGGAGACAGACCCAAAAAGCACATGAAACTCGCCTTTCATTTTGCGTCCATTTCTGTTTTCACAGCAGTCTGCGTTTGCCTATGCCTTTGCCTTGCTTTCTATATTTGAGGCTGGTACTGTGCTCGTGATGCACGTAAACCAGACGTTTTGAAGGTCTGCAGGGTCTGCTACTTTGAGAAAAAGATAAATAAAATAAAAAAGAAGTCAGGGCAGGGACTTCTCAAGAGGTAGAAATTTGCTGTAAATGATAATGTTGTTTTTCTTTGCAGATGTTGCTGTCCAACAAAAGGAAGATTATTTCTTTTGCATAGATCCATCAGATTCAAATTATCTAGCTTTATTTGCATTCCTTTGTCCCTCTGCACTGGAGATGTGAGCTCTGCAGATGATTCTGTGTGCTTTCCTTGCATCTTCCCTGCAGTCTAAGAGGCTGAATTCCTATTATGTGTTACTACAGTGAACCATCCTGCACCAGATTTTCTCCTTAGATAGATTTACCCCTTAGTAGGTTGTATCAAAGAGCCCAGTCATACAAATTGTTAAATAAGCTGTAATTCAATGCCTAGGAAACAGGGCTGCTATCGGACAATACTGATCACCATGCAGAATCAGGGCCTAAATATGTGTACTTGGCTACAGAGTGTTTTTACAATCTTATTTTGTTCCACTTTTAAACCAAATACAAAGGTTTAAATAAATATCAGTGCCGATTGTTTACAGTTTTCTCCCCAGCATGGCTTTAAACATTTATTATTCTAACTCTTTTAAAATACATTGGCAGCTTTTTTGACTATATTAAGCAAACCTTCAGGGCAGCAGACAAGACAGGATATTATTCTGAGATTAAGGAGGGAAAATGAAAAAGGGATGTGAACAAAAGGCAGACTGAAGAGGAAGAGGATTACACTCACTTTCCACTGCTGAAGGAAACTGTAGAACCTATTGTGTGAGCTCTGAAAGTGATTATCTCCAGTCACTGGTTCTCTCAGAGTCTAACCTGCTGATTCACTGGCTTTTTCTCATCAGGGCTGGAAAGAAGGCATCAAAAAAGCGTTAATTTCCATTATAGCAAAGATCCACACCAAAGGGACCATTAGCTAATCTGTGTTAAAATATTTGCTGGATAGATTTTGTTTCCCAAACACATTTTGGGGTGATTATTTACTTATTCCTAATACTTTCATTTTTGTAGGGGTCTTGACAGATACTGTGGAAATGAAATTTAGCTGGCACTGCAACTCCATGCACTACCACTTTGATTCCATGCATTCAGGGATTATGATTTTGAAATCACAGATGTCTGGCGCTTGGCTAATAACGTACAGGATTGTCAGCTGCCCTGTGCAAGGATAACTGCTTCTCCCTGGGAAGCAGGGACTGAAGTGCCAGAGTTACATCCTGACACCTTGAGTTCTCTAATTAACTGCAGCACCCAAAGTGGGCCAGACTGAAATCAATATATTAAGGCCCTATTGATGGAAAAAAAATATCCTCAAACCCACTACTAATTTAGAAACAGGAAGAACGTATGAGTGTTTAAATACTATGTTTTATCATTTTGTGGAGGCTATTCAGTGCTTTTCTAAGATTTTGATACAAGTAATTTTTGTTTCTCTGTATTCCACAGAACTCTACTACCATACCTCTCCCTATATCACACTGTTATATTGAGCTATTTGGTTAAATAATTGTGTTGTGTAATAGCAGGGCCCAATATGCATAATAGATATCAGTGTACAGAACACAATACAACATTACAGCGCAATGCTAGCTTTTAATCAGTTTTTAAGTAGCATTTGGGCTATCCAAAATCTTGCATGAGAGCTCAGTGCTCCTCTGTGCTAAAGGGAATGCATTCTCCCTCCTGACCCATGCTAGCAGTCCTGAGTTCTTCCTTATGGTTGCTTCACCAACCCTCTCATGCCACCAATAATCCCAGGCAGTTTCCACAGCCACTCTTCTTCCCAAACTCACATTTGCTAACAGGATAGGTACCTGTGGGTATGATAATGCAAAGGAACTTGCCAAGAATCTTCTGCAAGTTGGACCTTTTGTTTAAAGGGATCTGAACAACTACTGAAATGCTAAGATGGATTAAAAAAGTCACCAATGCCAGAGATGCTTCTGCAGCTCTGAAACCTTAATTTGTGGCTGAGAAGACACCGCCTGTGCTTCTGCATATACTTGGCACTTGGAGCCACATAACATTTTCCCTGTTGAGCCTCCCAGGTACAATCAACTGTAAAGAATATGTTTTCTTCCTGGAAGTGCAGCAAAAATGTTTTATATATCTAAATCCACAATGACTGCAGAAAGTAGGCACGGAAAAGGCTCACTCCTCTTTACTGTTTTGTTAATTGATTCTTTGAGAGTGTAGTTGTATACTTACAATGAACCTGAGTGCAGACTTCAGTCTGCAACATGGTGTGGAGCCTTGGCCACAGTTTTTGTTAGCTCAGCTACATTCATCTATAGATAGACTAACAGCTGTGCAAAGGTGAACCAGTCAGGGAAAAGAAATACTTTGAATTTCATTAGTATTTCATACTTCTGACTGTAAGTTTCTAGTTCATTCTACAGCCTTTGTATTCATTCAGATTCATCAGTGCTGTGTAACTGAAGATTGCCCGCATATGAGTGCAAGACAACTTTACCATTTGAGACTTCTATTTCTTATTGCATTAAATATGTCTTGTATTGGAGCATCACACACACAGAAAATCTGTAGATGTGTCCTGAATGTGGTAGTACGTTTGCTTAGCCTCATAGGTTGCCACTACGAGCATTTTAACCAGTGATTCTGTGTACTGGATTTCTATGTAATTTACATTTGAGATATTATTGAGTGTAGTTTTTAAAATTGTTCATAAGATTGGTTCTAGCTGAATGAGAGATCACCCTTCTAGCCTGGTCAACAATCCTTCTGTGACAGTGATTTCGTATTAGATCACCTGTGTCACTGAGCACCTTAGTAGCTTGTCAGTCTTGAAGAGAAAACCTTTCCCAGGAACTGGCCTGCAGATGAGCTTCTCTGGAAATAATGGTGACCTGACTATTATATATGGCTGTATACCAATGTACACAGCATGGGGAATAAAAAGGAAGAATCAGAGATCTGCATGTAGTTGCAGGGCTATGATCTCTGTAGAGGAGTCGGATGTGAGGGAAACAACTATGCAGACACCAAGGTCTGTGTTGAAAGGAGTTTGGTCAGGTGCACTGAAGCAGAGGTTATACTGCAACCCATGGTGATATGCCAGGCTGACCCTCATGTGGCCCACAGAAATTCAGTGGTGGAGCAGAGATTCATGTACAAAGGTGACTGCACCCAAAGAAAGCTGTGACTTCATGAAAATCTGTGAGAATGGCTGCACCCTGTGGATGGGAAGCCCTCACTGGAGCAGTTTGTGAGGAAACTGCAGCCTGTGAGAAGTTTCATGGTGGAGAAGTTCATGAAGGACTGTCTCCTGTGGAGTGGACACCACGTGGAAGCAGAGGAAGAGTGTGATCAGGCCTCCCTGCCCCTGAAGAGGAAGGAATGGTAGAAACTGCATGGGATGAACTGACTGCAACTCCCAATCCTGTCCTTTGTGCCACTGAGGGGAAAGCAGGTAAAGAAACTTGAGAGCAAAGCTGAGACCAGGAAGAAGGGAGGGCTAAGGGAAGGTGTTGATTTTTGAGATCTGGTTATATCTCTCATTAACTATTCTGATTTTACTGGTAACAAATTAAATTGTTCTGGTTTTGTTTGTTGTTTTTGGGGGCTTTTTTTCCCCAAGTTGTCATTTTTTAGCCTGTGACTGTAAGTGAGTGATCCAATTGGAGCATCTCTCTTGTGAAGGAGGGCTGGGAAACCTGGATCTGTTTAACCTGGAGAAGACTGAAGGGTATTTTATCAATGCTTATAAATACCTAAGGGGTGGGTGTCAAGAGGATGGGGCCATACTCTTTCCAGTGGTGCCGTGTGACAGGACAAGGGGCAATGAACACAAACTGGAACACAGGAAGTTCAAGCTCAACATGAGGAAAAACTTCTTTACAGTGTGGGTGACAGAGCACTGGAACAGGCTGCTCAGAGAGATTGTGGATTCTCCTCTGGATAGACAAAGCCTTCCTGGACATAATCCCATGCAACTTACTGTAGGTGAACCTGCTTTAGCAGCGGGTTTGACTAGATGATCTCCAGAAGTCCCCTCCAGCCTCTACCATTCTCTGACTTAGTGGTTCTCTGATTTTCAGAACTAAATGTATAATTTATTCCTTGCATTTAAGTTCTCCTTAGGAAAGATTTTTCATTTACTTGCAATCTATACATGTGGAAGCAGATATGTGTCTTATACCACATAGTCTCTTGTACAGTGATGCACAAAGCATAGACACACCTGTACATCAATCAAACTGTATCCCAAGATTGCAGAGAAGAGTGTTATACTGCTAAAATGTCAGTTTGAGGTACTTGTGAAATTATTAGTTAAAGTATCTGTGACAGATTACATAAGTAGATGAAAACATCCAATTATCTGTGCATGAATAAAATGTAATATTCTGATTCCTTTTGTTCGTTGGGCTACTTATGAAAAGCTGAAAATAGGTAAGATTGTATATGCAAAATTAGGTGATCTTTTAATATGAATGTCATAATGGTTATTATGGAAGTCCATTTCTAGGAGAAACTGTATTTCTTATTTATAGGGTATATAAAACTCATAGGACACTGCTCTGATTGCTTTTCTGACAGTTAAAAAAAGTTAGGTCAGGGGAAAAAACCAAAAATTTCAATTACATATACAGCAGCAACTGAAGGGGAGCAAAATCAATGAAAGGAGCATACTTATTTGAGACCTGCAGTTGCCATAAAACTGAAACTAAATCACACTGACAGTGTATGAACTTCAGATAAATTGCTTTGAATTCAGAATTGGAGCCTGGAGAAATAATGGAAATGATATTACAGTTGTTGAAGAAAGGGATAGAAGTTTTTATATCCGTTGCCTCTCTTGATCTTGTTGATGTTTCAGGGATCAAACACTGATTTGTTAACTGTTTTATTATTATTTCTTGTACAGAGACACCTATTGTTTCTTTAATAGATGAAACAGTGCTGTCAATCGCCTTGACTGGTTAGAGAATTATATGTTTTTTAGGTATAAGATATTTCTTCTTGGTAGCCATCCAAGGTAACCCATAGCTAAACCTCAGTTCTTGTTAAAGTAAAACGAACCAAACCAAACCAAACCAAAACCACTAGAGAGGGAAACATGCACAATAAGATAACCAATTCAAAATTGCACTTTCTCTCAATAACTCATCTAGCAATTAAATTCATTTTTCTGTGACATCTGCACTGAATGAAATCTGCAGTTTCTTGTGAATTTCTTTGCCAAGGACATTTACACTTTCTATATTCATTGTAATTGTCTGATGGTTTGATTCAGAAAGACTGAAAATTTACCTATCATAGTCATCATCTGAGCTCCATAGTTTATCTTTTAGACTAGATTTTACAATGTTTTTTTATTTTTTGGTTCCCTGATGAATGGAAATTACTTGCATGGACATTGCTTATGACTCTCCACAGAGAACTTTGGGTAACAGGACAACTAGTATTCTCAATATCCTTACAATTATATGTGCAGAGGAGGTAAAGAAGACTGAGAAACTTCCAGACTCTCTCTTGGGAGGGAAATTACACCAAGGTCTACATAATATTGATATGTAATCCTTCATACCAGCATTGTGACCTTGGTGCTGTGCTTTTCAGTCTCTATATAGTATTGTTGCTTCATTTGAAACTATGTAATTCGTTAGTTATGATTTTTTTTTGCAGTTTAGTTGAACATATTGTAGATACTGATAGTTTTTAAGACATAAATGTTTATGGAGGCATGCATTGTTGGTAACATCAGTGTGTTACACCATTTTATTGATGTAGAAATTTTTCATCTAAGGTTACATATGGACTGCACATAACATCTGTGTGGAAAGCAGGAGCCTAAACCCTGAAGTAAAATCCTGGCAACACTACACTAAAATGAAATTTTAAATGCTACATATACCAATGGAATGGAAAAATATTTTATATGCAACCTGCAATATGAATGCAAAAAGACTAAAAAATACCTTTATCAACTGGGTGACTATAACACCTTTTTATTAAACAGGGTACACTGTAACACAAAAGACTTTATATTTTACAGTAGGCTCACTGTAGTGCAAATTGCATCTTTGTGTGTGCTAAGGATTCAAGAAAGGTGGTAAAAAAGAAGCTTATCCTTCTATCTGATTTCCTTCAAATGTTCAGGAAGATCTGGGTGCAGGATAGCATTCTTCATTCATTAATTCAAGGAAAAGAGCTTTTAAATCTTCTCTGAGTTTATTTCAGTTTGGAATTCAGTATTACAGACAACTTACTGTAATACAATGTTTATTTCTATTTCTATTTTTTTAAAAAAAAATGCAATTTGAAAGTTTTCCACAACAAAAGGTGTCACGTGATATTAATTTTCAGAACCAAATGTAGAGAAGTGTACCAGTCCGCTGTATTGCTGTTTTCACAGACTCAGCAATTTTTTCAAAGCCCACAAATAATTATAATTTCACCAGTAAATTTGAACTATTTCATCACCTGGTTTTAATAAGATGAATAATTGTATATGTTAAAATATTGTCATAAAAATTGGGTAAATAAAAATTACTGAGACTATGAACTGATCCACAGAAAAATTCCTGAGTCTGCTCTGGCTGTTATCTCCATGAATTTTTATTCTCAGAAGAGTTTATTATATGTTTTTAATGTGTATTGCACCATTCGTGCAAGCCAAGTTACAGAAAGTGAGGTCAGATTGCTATAAGTTTTGTATATATGTGTATGTGAATAGTATCCCTGTACAAACAATGCAGTCTCATTGCTGTAGAAGGAACTGTTTACCAGAGTTGCATAGCCCCTGGTTAATGTGAGATGGTGAGTTAAATGTGTGTGAGAGACTGTCTGCAGATTGGTAATTGTGGGTGTCTGGGTGCCCATGCGTTGAAGAGTCTGCCTATGAGTGTATGTATTCATATATGATAGTTATCAATTTACTGGAAGAAATACAGAATTTGATTACCCTGAAAAATGTGCTATTCATTTAATGGAAAACAATATGCAGACATTCAGGACACTTTCATTTGAAGTTAAATTCAAAACTTTATCTTACATAACTTCTTCAAGTTGTTCCAGATCATGAAACATGTTTGGATGTATGTTTGAGAGCCTTTATGTTCCAAATGAGTTCAGATCTAAATTCCGGAGTCAAATCTCCTTTGTAATTGTATTCAGATATGTTTAAGTTTTTATTTGTATTTGACTTTTTTTGCATGGTTTACAATTCTCCTGTATACTTCCAAATGGATTTGAATAGTAACGTATTTCATGAAAAGTCTTTCAAGCAGCTATATTATATAAAGGCAGATTTTTGAGACCTTTAAAGGGATTGTTTCAAGAGGTACATTCTAGAGGCATTAAAAATATTTGAACTTACAAATCTTTACAAAAGTTATTTATTTATCTGGTTCAAAAGAGTTCAGATCTATCTGTATTTATCATGTTCTTCAGAACCAAATGACAGTAGTATCCACGCTGATACCCCTTGTGGTTTTCTGAGATTTCTTCTGTTCTTCACACCCTCCCCATATGTTTTCCATTTTTCATTTGGCAGCAGTGAAACATAATAATAAACTACTGGCATTCACAGTTATGCACTGAAGAACACAGCTGTAAGATTATTCAAGAGTAGATTTTACTAGGCTGACCAACACTGAAAGCTAGACTTTCTTAATAGCCTATATAGGCTAGAGAAAATCTGAAGTGTAGTTTCCATCTGGAATCCATAGCTGAGATATTGCTAAAAGAAAGCAGTCCTCAACATGTACAATGGAGAGGCAAGGTAAGGGGAGGCA
Organism: Mesitornis unicolor; assembly: GCF_000695765.1. Lineage (NCBI taxonomy): Eukaryota > Metazoa > Chordata > Aves > Mesitornithiformes > Mesitornithidae > Mesitornis > Mesitornis unicolor. Next base: position 12,719 of record NW_010208040.1, read on the forward strand.
AGGCAAAGGCAAAGGCAAGGCAAGGGCATAGGCATGGCAAAGGTAAGGCAAGAAAAAAGTACTTGGTCTTCTATGACTTACACCTGGAATCTGCCTTGGTTTTATTTTCCATTATAATTTCCAAGAGTCTAGTCCATTTACAATGCAGTTGGAATTTCTGATACTATTGCTGGAAAAGAAACTGCTGCAGAGTGACTCATAAATAAAATTAGCATTAGGAGATTTATTCTAAAATTAAAAGTATCCCTTTGGTATGAAGACCAAACCCATAGCTCCTCAATAATATAGGATGAAAGGAGACTATGGAAATGTTTGTAGATCACCATCAGTGGAAGTGATCTGAGGCAGTAATGAACTGTGAAATTCTGCCTGGGTTGCATTATGAAGTTATTTTGGGCACTTAAAAAAAAAATCTAGGTATCAACAATGCTTCAGAGACTAAAGGATGCCTCAGGCCATGCTTCATTCTTCCTAGTTACATATTATTCATCACAGCTTACTACTTAATGTTAAATAATGTATCCAATGAATAACAATAAAATTCATTAAGGATAGTGCTATAGTTTCTCCTGTCAGTGATCATAATAAAGCCTAATAGTTTGAAGCACAACAAAAAGCTGTTTTGATGTTTACTTCAGTTGATGCCTGTAATGGATCACTGTAAAAACTTTTGGTTGAAGACCTTTATTAGAAGTATTAAATTAATCACCCACTCCACTAAAGGTTCTACAAAATTGATTTTTTAGATAGAGTGCCTATCTAAATTTCAAGATTTCAAGAGTGCAAAGACTAATGATCTACAGTAAGGAAAATATGTTTCAGAGCATTTTACATGGCAAATGTGTGAATGAAACTTAAATGGTAACCATCTAAATAAAAAATTGCTTCTAAGCATAAAGCTGCAGCACAATATTGTGTAGGAAGGGTCAGTTGTCTTTTAGCATCATATAGATTTTCTCAGTCAGATGAGACATATACTGTCCTCACAACATTTTTCTACTCCCTCTCCTGCAATGCAGCTGTCTGAAGGAATTTTCTAAACATTTAATATATGAATCTGAGTACAGTAAGTTGAATCAAATCAGCACTTCAGTCATGTTTTAATATCTTGTAAAATGGAAACATCTGAGCAACTGATGCCATCTACCTGGACTTGTGCAACACGTTCGATACAGTCCAAGCACGAAACTGGAGAAACATGGATTTGATAGATGGACCACTCACTGGATAAGGATTTGGCTGGATGAATGCATTCAGAGAGTTGCAGTCAATGGCTCAATGCCCAGATGGAGATCAGTGACGAATGATGTTCCCCAGGGATCAGTACTGGGAGTGTTTAACAACTTGGTGACATGAACATTGGGATCGAGTGCACCCTCAGCAAGTTTGCGGATGACACCAAGATGTATGGTGTGGTTAACACATTGGAAAGAAAGTAATGAAAATGGAAAGTAAGAGGAACCTGGACAGGCTGGAGAGGTGGTCCCATGACAACTTCATGAAGTTCAACAAGACCAAGTGCAAGGTCCTGCACCTGGGTAGGACCAATCTCAAGTACAAATACAGCCTGGGTGGAGGGAGAATAGCTCGAGAGCAGTCCCGAGGAGAAGGACTTGGGGGTGTCACTCGATGAAAAACTCAACATGAGCTGACAATGTGCACTTGCAGCCCAGAAGGCCAACGGCATCCTGGACTCCATCAATAAGCATGGCCAGCAGGGCAAGAGAGGTGATTCTGCCCCTCTGCTCTGCTCTTGTAAGACCCAACCTGGACTAGTGTGTCCAGTTCTGGCAGCCCCTAATATAAGAAGGACATCAAGCTGTTGGAGTAGGTCCAGAGAAGATGGAGATGATCAGAGGGCTGGAGCACCTCCATTATGAGGTCTGACTGAGAGAGTTGAGGCTGTTCAGCCTGGAGAAGACAAGGCTCCGGTGTGACCTTATAGTGACCTTCTGTCATGTTTAAGGCCCAGTGCATAACTGAACACCACAATGCCCTAAAAAAAGGGCTAGTCAAAATAAGGACTGGGAGGGCTTCTCACCACTTAAACAGGTCACAGGCAAAAGACAGACTCATCACGAAGAACAAAAAAACCCAAACAATTTTAATTTTTTACCAACATCAGAGTAGAACAATGGGAGAGACAACCAGATCTTAAAATCAAAACACCTTCCCCCCCCCCCTCCCTTCTTTCTGGGGCTCAGCTTTTGTTCCCAGTATCTTCACCTTCCCCTGCTCCCTTTGCCTTGAGGCGCAGGGGGATGGGAGTGAGGGTTGCAGTCAGTTTTCCCATCACATGCTTCTCAGGAGTAGGAAAAACTCAGCCCAGTGTCTCTCTCTGCTTCCATGTGG
>NW_010208041.1:0-200 GCF_000695765.1 Mesitornis unicolor
GCCTCTGCCCCCCCCCAAACAGTCACAGCCCCCCTCCAGACCTCGGTCCCGCAGGCCGGTCCCCGTGAAGGGGAGCGTGCCAGAGGACGGGGCCCCCTCTCCTACCCAGGCTCTGCTTCCCCACCATCCCTCCTCTGTAATGCGCAGGGATGGGCTCCGGAGGGCCACTGAGCTGTAGAACATTCAAGAATAGAAAAGAA
>NW_010208042.1:0-1423 GCF_000695765.1 Mesitornis unicolor
TGACCTCCTCTCCTCCCTTTCCCTTAGGTGCCGTCTGGAACCCCTTTCCTTTCCCCGGGCTCCTGTCTAATAACCTCCCGAACTGCGGCCACTATAACTTGCGCCTTCTGTTTTACTTTTTCCTCATCCCTTCATCCATATACTTTCTGAGCCTCCCGCAACAACTCATTAAGTCCCCTCTCGTTCCAATAACCTTCCCTTTTTCCCCACCTTCCTTATTACTCTCTCTTCCCTTTGTCTTTCCTTCCCTTGGGGTAAATCTTCCAGTATCCCCCTGATGATCCAGTCCAACACACCGCGTATGCACTCTCCTCTATACTATGTGGTTCTTTAGAATTCACATACAAATTTAAAGCCTGAAAAATTCAATTTTCCGATGACCCAAAGCGAGGCCAGTATACGCCCTCTGGTCATATCGGTTCTTTGGGCCAGATATTCATACAGAAGTCAATCATCTTTACCTTATCCTTTCCCCTGCTAGTAACTCGTTTTCCCATTCCTCCAACATTCCCCCTAAAGGACTGTCCGGAGGAATTTCAGGGAGTTTCTTCCTATCTCCCTTTTCCTTAGAGCATTTACCCATTATTCAATTTCTATTTAAACTCCACTCTCACCCTCCTTTCTGCCCTGGAGTCTCTAACACTTCCAGACCCCAGTGCCTTCAGGAGGCTGCTTAGAGTTTCCGAACTCCACTCTCGTTCCCCCTCCATTCACACTCAAATTCCACATTTGCTTCATCCGGTCACCAGCCGTTCCCCTCGCGGAGATATGGAACCGCAGTTCACAGAATCACAGAATCACAGAATCACAGAACGTTAGGGATTGGAAGGGACCTCAAAAGATCATCTAGTCCAATCCCCCTGCCGGAGCAGGAACACCTAGATGAGGTTACACAGGAAGGCGTCCAGGCGGGTTTTGAATGTCTCCAGAGAAGGAGACTCCACAACCTCTCTGGGCAGCCTGTTCCAGTGCTCTGTCACCCTCACTGAGAAGAAGCTTCTTCTCAAATTTAAGTGGAACCTCCTGTGTTCCAGCTTGTGTCCATTACCCCTTGTCCTATCATTGTTAAAAGGACTCCTCACTCGCTTCATGCTGTTCCTGCACGTCTCAATCTCTCACACGCACGCTTCCATTCACACTTAGCCACCCAGTAATACTTAACAGTGTCTTTTCTTACCGGGTCCTGTGCACAGGTTTTAATGGTTGCCGCAGATGAATCCCCGGAACTGGCCCCAGGTACCGATCCGGTACCTTCCCTTTGGTTCACACCGTCTGCCCTGGGTCTTCTGTCGCGACTGGCCGGCAGAAAGGGTTCAAGCATCTGGACCGCCAAATCGGCAGGGCGCGCCTTCCAGTCGGGTTGCTCCCTCCTAGCCGAGTGGCAGACTTCAGATCCCGGACGAGCCCCCAATTGTGAGAAATG
>NW_010208043.1:0-1051 GCF_000695765.1 Mesitornis unicolor
TCTGTGATTCTGTGATTCTGTGATTCAATGAGTCTCTTGCATTCTGTTGTAGGTATTCGGATTTATGTCCGTTAGCCCAATCACATTATTATAATTTCTAATATAATTTTTTGTCTGTACATGCAGTCTAGTCTGCCATCCTTAAACCTGCACACGCAGCACATCTCAGATCAACAGGCTGAGGCCTCTCGTTAGCACCCCAACCCTCTAACCTTGGTCTGTCACCCCACAGCTTGTCACAGGCAAGCCTGACATTACCTTTCTCCCCCTTTCAGTCTAGTTTAAAGCTCTGTTAACGAGCCCTACTATCTCATGAGCAAACACCCTCTGCCCCCTTTGTGAAAGGTGAATCCCATCTGACACCAGCAAGGCTGGTGCTGTGTAGGCCATCCCATTACTGAAAAACCCAAAAGTGTGTTGCCAACATCAGCCACGGAGACATGTATTAATGGACTTACCGTGTCTGCTTCTTCCAGTATCACTGCCCACAGCTGCAAGGGGAGAGGAAGAAAGAATCAGTGCTTCAGATTCCCTCACTGTCCCAAGGCCTTGATGGCTCTTTTCCTTGCTCTTGGACTACACCTTGTGGCTTCGTTGCCACCCACGTGGAAGAGCAGTAATGGGTAACAGTCTGAGGGCTGTCCCAGGCTAGGAAGTTTCCCAGTGATGTCCTTAACCAGAGCCCCAGGGAGGCAGCAGATTCCCTACGAGGAGGGTCTGTCCGGCATAGGGGACCCTCTGTTCCCCTCAGAAGGGAGTCACCTACAACCATAACCCACCTTTTCTTCCTCACGGAGCTGGTCGTGATACAGGGGGCAGCCTTTCTGACGCTGGCAGTAGCTCCGGTCTAGCTGGGCCGCCATCCGCACCTTTCCTGACGCCTTCCACCTCCAGAGCCTCATCCCCGCTGTGCCGAGGCACTTGGGGGAGCGAGATGGGCAGGGAGGGGGTTAACTCACGCAGGTGAGCGTGGCCTGGCTCCACTCGCTCCTCTCCGTTCAGCCGCTGCCCTCAGCCCGGCGGGTAGGACCCCTCTGGGGCTTGGGGCGGA
>NW_010208044.1:0-459 GCF_000695765.1 Mesitornis unicolor
CTCTCTGTGCTTAAAATATAATCCATTGCTACCAATGGTGTTGATTTTCTGGTTTGATCTTGAAGTACAAGCTTGTGTGAAATGCTTTTGAGACTATTGGAGTCTTATGGATCTCCACCCACATAAATCAAAATTGTAAGAATTAAACCAGTGATAATTGTCAGCAGTTCCGCATTGCATAACTTCCTTATCTGGTGCTGAAACAATGGTATTCCAGTTATAATAGTGTTTATCAGCAGTTAATTAATTCTCAACACACAGATTAAATACAGTAGTTTTCTGTTCTGATTTTGAGTTTTAGAAATTTTGCCATTTGAAAAGACTAAAGCCAAACACTGCAAAAATTCCTTGAGAAGTTTGGTTCTCTAGGGAAATAGTGGAAGAGAGGCTGCTATTCAGTGGTAGCATTCATCAACAATGAAACAAAGTATTTTTCACTCAAGGGAGAGAAGAACTGCT
>NW_010208045.1:0-897 GCF_000695765.1 Mesitornis unicolor
GTTCTGAATTTTGTAAAGCTAAATCTTTTTTCCATGTGGTTTCTGAGTGACAGGAGTATGGCTATATATAAATATAGAGGGGATCATATTTTCATTGCAGAGCTGTATGACTTTTGAGTCTGTCACAAACAAAAGGGACTTGGTCTTAGTCATTGTCAAATATGTATTCTTAAAGACTGATATTTGTCTGTAACCTGTATTCAAGAAAAAAATACCAATTACTTCAGTACAAAGTATGTTCCTACAGCTTTTACAGAGATTTTCATTTTCACATCTCAGCATACATATTGCATGGAGTGTCTTTTTGAACCTCTAGTTAAAAGATTGACAGATACAGGACCCTTCAGAAAACCTTTTCTTTATTTAGGTTCTTAATCAAGGGAGTTGACAAATTGTACCTCATCAGCAATGAAATATCAGATTCAGCAATGAAACATTAAAGGTCGCAGGTCCAGGGGTGGCAGCTGCCAGTATAAGTTTGAAAAGGAGGATAACCCAAATATAGTAGGTAATGTAGAAAAGCAGAGAGAGGCTGTGTATGAATGAGAAAGGAAGATGTGGAGGATTGAGAAATTGAATCTATTTTGCTTTTAAGGGGAGATTTGAAAAATTATATCCTGACTTACTTCTGCCATTCTCCAGCTTGTATGCTTCCTCATTTTTGTTTGCTTTATAATCCAACAAGCAATGTTCAAATTGTGCCCATTTTACACAATGGATCAGGAGAAGCAACACAGCCTAAGAATTCAAATCCCATTCACACATTTGCTGACCAAGGAAGGGTTCCTCTTTTGGCTGATGCTGATATGAAGAAAGTGACTTCCAAGTAGCAGAAGCCTGTCCAGATACAGATTTTTGGGCACAGCTCCCACAAGGACACTCATTTACAAGGACAGA
>NW_010208046.1:0-2887 GCF_000695765.1 Mesitornis unicolor
CCTGCTGCTGGGCCCTTGGCGCTTGAGGGGTGCAGGAGTGAGCAGGGCTGGTGAGGGGGCTGTGTAAACCCTTTGTAACCCCTTTGTAGCCCCCGTGCAACCCCTTTGTAATCCTTCTACAAGCCGTGTGCAACCCCTGTGCGGCCTCTTTGTGACCTCTGCAACCCCTTTGCAGCCCCTTCATAACCCTTTTGTAACCCTTGTGCAACCCCTTTGTAACCCCTGTACAAACCCTTTGTGAGCCCTTTGCAAACCCTGTGCAACCCCTTTGTAGCCTCTTTGTAACCACTTTGCAGCCCCTTTGTAATCCCTTTGCAAATCCTTTGCAAGCCCTTTGCAGCCTCTTTGCAACCTCTTTGTAGCCCCGTTGTAACCACTTTGCAACCCCTTTGTAACCCCTGTGCAACCTCTTTGCAACTTCTTTGTAGCCCCATTGTAACCCCTGTGCACCCCCTTTGTAACCTCTTTGTAACCACTTTGCAGCCCCTTTGTAATCCCTTTGCAAATCCTTTGCAAGCCCTTTGCAGCCTCTTTGCAACCTCTTTGTAGCCCCGTTGTAACCACTTTGCAACCCCTTTGTAACCCCTGTGCAACCTCTTTGCAACTTCTTTGTAGCCCCATTGTAACCCCTGTGCAACCCCTTTGTAACCTCTTTGTAACCACTTTGCAGCCCCTTTGTAATCCCTTTGCAAATCCTTTGCAAGCCCTTTGCAACCCCTTTGCAACTTCTTTGTAGCCCCGTTGTAACCACTTTGCAAACCCTTTGTAACCTTTTGCAAACCCTTTGCAACTGCTGTGCAGCTGCTTTGCAACTTCTTTGTAACCCCTCTACAACTCCTTTGCAAATCCTTTTCCAATCCCATTGCAGCCCTTGTAGCCCCTGTGCAACCCCCTTGTAGCTTCTTTGCAACCTCTTTGTAACCCCTTTGTAACACCTTTGTAACCCCCATGCAACCCCCTTGTAACCCCTTTGCAGCCCCTCTGCAACCCCTATTGCAACCCCTACTGCAACCTCTTTGTAACCCCTTCATAACCCCTATGCAAACCCTGTGCAACCCCTTTGTAACCTCTTTGCAAACCCTTTGCAACCCCTGTGCAACCCCTTTGCAGTCCTTTTGCAAACCCTTTGCAAACCCTTTGCAACCTCATTGTAACCCCTGTGCAACCCCTTTGCAGTCCCTTTGCAGTCCCTTTGCAACCCCTTTGTAACCCCTTTGCAACCTCATTGTAACCCCTTTGCAGCCCCTTTGCAGCCCCTTTGCAAGGGGCCGGGAAGCCCTTTGCAAATCCTGTGCAACCCCTTTGCAACTTTGTGACCCCTTTACAAACCCTTTGTAACCCCTGTGCAAACCCTTTGCAATGCCTTTGTAACCCCTATTGCAACCCCTGTGCAAGCCCATTGTAACCCCTTAGTAACCCCTTAGTAGCCCCTGTTACAGCAGCACAGCACCGTGGGGACACTGACAGCCCCGGGGCCGTGCTGGGAGTCCCCAAACAGGACCAGGGAGCCACTGCCACCCAACCACCCCCCCCTGCACCCCGTGAGCTCCCAAACCACCCACAGGGGCACCCAAAAACCCCTCTCTCCCCCCTCTTACAGGATCGAGAGCACCTTTGAGGTTTACACCGAGGCGGAACGGCTCTACCTCTTCGGGCTGGAGAGCCCCGACGCCGCGCGGGAATGGCTCAAATCCATCGCCAAGGTGGGCTCCGCCGGGGCCGGGGGGTGCCAGAAATGGGGGTGTCCGGGTGCTACGACGCTGACGGACGCCTCCTCCTCTCCCCAATTTCAGTCCTTTGTGCCCCCCCGCGCCGAGGAGCTGCTGGCGCTGGACTTTGAGCGCTTGGGGCGGCTGCAGTACAAGGGGGGGCTCAACCTGGAGCAGGCCCGGGAAGGGTGGTTCGCCCTGGTGGGCTCCACGCTGCACGGCTGCTTCCCGGATGGTGACCGCCAGGAGCCCCTGCAGCTCCGCAAGCTCCAGGAGCTCTGTACGTCCCCCTCCCCAAATCCTTGACTCCCCCCATATCCTGCCCTGATGGGCTTGAGGGGGGCTGAGGACCTCGTTTTCCCCTGGGTGATGGGGTCTCTGCCTTCCCTCGCAGCCATCCAGGGGGACAACGAGGTGCTGGTGCTGGTGGAGAGGCGGAGGTGAGAGCAGAGGGGGGTGGGGATGGGGGCGTTAGACCCCCACAAGGCGAATTATCCCACCCTGGGGTGCCTTCACCCCAAAATAGAGCCAGAACCACCCATGTGGGGGTTTTTCTGCCCCCCCACAAGTGAGGCTGGTGTTGCCCACAGGACGCTGTACATCCAGGGGGAGAGGAAGTTGGATTTCCTTGGCTGGGTGCAGGCCATCCAAAAAGCGGCGAGCAGCGGAGGGGCCACTCTGGGGGAGCAGCAGCTGACGGAAGCCGACGTCCCCTTGCTGGTGGATCGCTGCATCGACTACATCACCCAGTGCGGTACTGGGGGGACTGGGGACATGGTGGGGGGAGTTGGGAGTCACCGCCTCGGCTGAGACCCAACGCGCTCGTGATGCCTGTGGAGCATCCATAGGAGAGCTCCGGCGCGGGGCTTTGGCTCCAACACCCAGGAGGGGTGGCTGTTCCCCACCATGGGGGTCTCATCCCCTGCCACTGTCTCGCCCCCCACCCAGGGCTGACGTCTGAGGGTATCTACCGCAAGAGCGGGCAGAACTCCAAGACCACCAATTTGCTGGAGCTGCTGCGCCGCGACGCCCGCAGCGTGCGCCTGAAGGAGGGCGAGCACCAGGTGGACGACGTGGCCAACACCCTCAAGCGCTTCTTCCGCGACCTCGGCGACGGGCTCTTCACCGCCCGCTGGGGACAGGAGTGGCTGCGGGCCACGGGTGAGAGCCTGGGGGCT
>NW_010208046.1:3118-5412 GCF_000695765.1 Mesitornis unicolor
CGGGATGCTCCAGCCCCATGGAGTTGGGAAGCTCCAGCCCTGGGATGCTCCAACCCCATGGAGTTGGGATGCTCCAGCCCCATGGAGCTGGGGTGCTCCAGCCCTGGGATGCTCCAGCCCCATGGAGCTGGAGTGCTCCAATCCCATGGAATTGGGATGCTCCAGTCTCGTGGAGCTGGGATGCTCTGGTCCTGTGGAACTGGGATGCTCCAGTGCTGGGATGCTGTGATCCCATGGAGCTGGGACAGTCCAGGACTGGGATCATCTGGCCCCATGGACCTGGGATGCTCCATTCCCCTGGAGCTGGGATGCTCCAGCCCTGGGCTGCTCCAACCCCATGGAGTTGGGAAGCTCCAGCCCTGGGATGCTCTGGCCCAGTGGAACTGGGATGCTGCAGTGCTGGGATGCTCCAGTCCTGGGATGCTCCAACCCCATGGAATTGGGATGCTCCAGTCTTGTGAAGCTGGGATGCTCTGGTCCTGTGGAACTGGGATGCTCCAGTGCTGGGATGCTGTGATCCCATGGAGCTGGGACAGTCCAGGGCTGGGATGATCTGACCCGTTGGACCTGGGATGCTCCATCCCCATGGAACTGGGATGCTCCAGTCTTGTGGAGCTGGGATGCTGTGGTCCTGTGGAGCTGGGACAGTCCAGGGCTGGGATGCTCTGACCCAGTGGAACTGGGATGCTTCAGCCCTGAGATGCTCCAGTCTTGTGGAGCTGGGGTGCTCTGACCCCATGGAGTTGGGAAGCTCCAGCCCTGGGATGCTCCATCCCCATGGAGCTGGAGTGCTCTGACCCCATGGAGTTGAGGTGCTTCAGCCCTGAGATACTCTGGCCCTGTGGAGCTGGGATGCCCTGGTCCCCTGGAATTGGGATGCTTCAGCCCTGGGATGCTCCAACCCCATGGAATTGGGATACTCCAGGGCTGGGATGCTCTGGGCCCATGGAGCTGGGATGCCATACATGGCCCAATGGAATTGGGATGCTCCAGTCTCATGGAGCTGGGATGTTCCAGCCCTGGGATGCTCCATCCCCATGGTGGGCCAGGACGATCCGAGGTGGGCTCTGGAGGGGCGATGGCGGGACTGTGAGTCACAGCATCACCTTCACACCCCTCCATGCTCATCCTCTTCCTCCGGCAGCGCTGGAGGATGAGGAGGAGAAGATCAGCGAGTACCGGCGGCTCCTGAGCAACCTCCCCACCGTGAACCGGGCCACGCTGAAGGCGCTCATCAACCATCTCTTTCGGTACGGGCAGTGGGTCCAGGACATGGTGGAGCCCCATGGGTCATCGCTGGGCGGGCTGGGGGGCCCTGGGGGGACTATGGGATCCTGGGGGGGCTTTGGGGCCCTGGGGGGGTCTGTGGGCAGGGATCTTCATGGAGTTTCTCCTCAGGGTCCAGCGCTTTTCTGGGGAGAACCAGATGAACACCCACAACCTGGCCATCGTCTTCGGGCCCACGCTGTTCCAGACAGACGGGAAGGACTACAAGGCAGGGCGCGTGGTGGAAGACCTCATCAGCCACTACGTGAAGATCTTTAACGTAGGTTGAACCCCCTGATGCTGAATCGGGTCTGTATGTGGACCTTCCCAGGGGATGAGGAGGAGTAAGCTGGATCTGCTCTGTCTGCAGCCATCTCCTTGCTTTGGCGATGAAGGGAGAGGGGATCCATGTCCCTGCAAACCTTGGAGACCCCTCTCCCTGGGGACACACGTCTGCTTCAAGGGAAGTTAAGGGTGGCCTGGTCAGCCCTGATGGCTCCATGGGCTCCTCTTCCTCACCAGGTCAACGACCAAGAGATGAAGAAGCAGCAGGACGAGATCACGGCCATCATGAAGATGCGGGAGGCAGCGTCCAGTGGGACGCAGGTGGGTCCTGGACATGGGGACCTTCCTGGGGGACCTTCTTTGCGCCTGCTCCAGCATCTCCTGGGGGTGTCCACGTTAGGGGGGAGCTGCAGGTTGAAATCCTTTCCCCTCCAGCAAGCTGGGGACTTCATCTGCACCGTCTACCTGGAGGAGAAGAAACCGGAGGCGGAGCAGCATGTCAAGGTGAGCGGAGGGCACGGAGGGGACAGGGACCAAACCTGTGTGGTGGCACTGGCTGATGGAGACCTGTCCGTCCCTCCCAGATCCCGGCCACGATGACAGCCGAGGAGCTCACCTTTGAGATCCTGGAGCGGAGGAAGATCGTGATGAAGGAGAAGGATTACTGGAGCTGCTTCGAAGTGAACGAGAGGGAGGAGGCAGGTGGGTGTGAATGGGGTGGGGATGGGGATGGGGATGGGGAT
>NW_010208047.1:0-223 GCF_000695765.1 Mesitornis unicolor
CCTGGGTGATTTTCTCTGGGTGACCCTGCTCCAGTCTCCACCGTGGTGTGATTCTGTGATAAACCACAATTCATACACTGCAATTCTGGGGCCTCCCAACACAGAAGGACATTGAGAGGAGGCCACAAAGACTGGGGGGACACGCACACTCCTCATGGGAGCACTTAAAAATGCTCTCATTAATAGCAAATACCAGCTTACTGTTGTAGAGAAGGCCGCTTTT
>NW_010208047.1:237-29470 GCF_000695765.1 Mesitornis unicolor
GGTGGTTGTGGTTTCCTACCCCTGCAGCAAGAGGTGTTGAATGTTAGAATTATCGTTAAACATAAATCCACCCTAAATGTGGTCTCAACCTTTAATCCATTACTAAAGTCAACTGTTTCTGAAGCTGCTCATAGCTGACCTAAAAATACGGTTTCTTCAGCTTGACTTCAGCATTTTATCTAAAATAGGCTTTTCCATTTGTGTCAAAGAAAGAATTCACTTCATTTTCCTCCTTGGCAGCTCAGTGAAGGTGAATTCCCACTGTTTGAAAGGGATTTGTAGAAGGAATAAATTTGATTTAAAGAAATCAATTGTAGACTTGGGGCTAGGATTTTTTTTTATTTGACATCAAGATATTTGCCTTGAAGTTCTGGTATTTATTTCAAACAAACCTTCAAACAAAACATGGAGAAGCAGCATTACCAGCATCAACCAGGTCCCAGGAACAAGGCAAGCCTTGGGGACATTAACACAAAAGCACCCACGGTCCCCTCAGTTCAGTCCTGTCCCTGCCAGGCTGAGCTCCCAGCCCCAGGCCAGGCCCTGTGGAATTGCACAGGTCAGGATCTAAGGTTACGGCCTGGTTAGGTGGGTTATTGTGGAAAATGAAGGCATTTATGCATCATTTTAAAGGATAATCTTAACAAGCTTTGAAAAGACAGTGCTGCTTCACATCCTTATATTTAAAAAAATAAATAAAATCCCTACCAAAGCTGGTTTTTGTGTGTGAGCCCCATCTAAAGCCCTCTTCCCTTGGGTCCCTAGCCTGAAAGCAGGGATTTCGACAAAATTCTTAAAAAGATAAAAGTCTAGGAAAAAATAAGAGAAATGTATTAAAAATTTGGTTTGAAAGCATATAGAATTAAGGCACAGTTACTTACAACTTTGATGTGAGAGGAAGAGAGGCTGTGGCCGCACAGTTTCAGACTACTAAGCCAATTTAACAGCATTTAAATAAACTCCTTGAATAGGCTTCTAAAGGCTTTTTTCTTTTTAAGCTGCCACTATTGAACATTTCTTCAGTGTGGTTCCCTGTGTAGGATCCAGTGCCCTCACCCCTAACCAGCCTCTGTTTCTGAACCAGATCAATGGTTCCTGGATTTAGCAGCTCACCAGTAAGCTGGTGCTAGGACTTACTCAAATAATTCAGCGATTTTAAGTGTTCACAAGTTACCACAGAGCTGTCCTTAAATTCTTACCTATCACCTTTGAGAAAGCCCAAAGAGTGCGACAGAAGAAAAAGCAAGAAATAACCTTGTAACTTTTTACAGGATTGTAAGGAAGCGTTATCTTCTTGCTTAGGGGAACTGTGGTAGGGAAAAAGAATTAAAAAGTGAGAAAGTAATTTTAAAGACTTTCCTATCTTCCTAGACACTTGCTGAAGACGTCACACCAAAGATTTCTTTATGCAGAGGAAGACTAGCAGGCACTGAATACAAGTGTGTGCATGATAGACATTTATTTCTTTTCTTTTTTTTTTTTTAGATCTATAATAAAGCAGTTTAAAATAGACATCTGGTAGTTGAAACCTTTTCCACATTTTAAATACAAAATTATTCCACTATAAATATACTATTTACATTTAATTTCACATCCTAGAAAGCCTGAGTGGGTACAAAAATAAGTGCTATGATGTAAAGACCTTCTCCTAACTCCATGCTAAATCCTAACCGATTTTATAGCGCTATTAGAATTTCACATAGGCTGTTCCGTTGATTATAGCTGCAGATACTTGGAGAATGCAAAAATACCCAAACCCAGAGTAAAACCAATCAGAGTTCACCCACTACCGACAAGTGCACTTGGTAGCGATCATGTCCTCGTACTCCTTGTAGACGATGGAGCCGTCGGGCTCGATGGTGAGGACGCTCAGCGGGCTGTACTCGGCTGGGACGCAGGAGGGCTTTGGGACAGAGGAGTCCAGTTTCTCGTATATGATGTTCTGTACCACGGTGTGTACCGGGGAGCCGTAACGATGCCTGACAACCCGTGGGCAGTCCCCTTTGCAATACTGAGGGCTGTACCTGTGCGGTGCTATTATCCATTTGTCCCATTTTAGTTGGCTAAAACTCAGACGGAAGTTGTGAAGCTCACACTCGTTTTGAGGGAAGAGAACCTGTTTGAAATACTCACTCAGGTTAGAAGGCGCAATTGCTGGTGCTTCTTTCAGATTCCCATCTCTGCGCTGTCGAGAGGCCCTTTTACCCTGTGAATTCTCCTTTCCTCTGTCACCCATAGGATCGACACGCAGACTGGTCCTTTGCCTGGGCCGCACTGGGTTTTTCCTTCTGTGTCTAAGTGAGTTCCACCTGTGATAAGCCTGTTCACTGGTATCATTCAGATAAAGAAGAAGAGAAGGGGGAACCAGTGCCACATTAATGGGGTTTTCCAGTTTAGTGTTCTGTTGTGGATCACCCAGCAGACAAGTGAAGTTCACAGCCATATGAATATTCCTCCTGTTAGTAGCAATTAGAGGCTGGAGAAAAGAAGTCACATCAATCTCAGCCCACTTGCGTTTTCTAACTTCGAAGTGCAGGCTAAAAGCTATAGAGGGTGAAACGCTGGGACACACTTGGCTAGAAAAATCATGCTCCTTAAGAGATAAATGGCACATGCATGTAATGGGAGAGGAAATAGGAACTGATGTGTCGAAGGAATAGAGCAGGACAGACTTGAGTAAGTGCTCCAGAGCAGTAAGACGATCCAGGTTGAAAAGTAAATCCACCGAGTGAACATGCCCTGAGAAGGGAAACACAACCTTGTACTGTTAGTGCATCTTAATTCTCCACCTAGACGTAAATACTGTCATGTAGTGAATAAGTAGAAATAATTCAGCAGCAGAAGAAACAAGTTTAGATTCCCTCCCTTCCTTTTAATATATGGAATTTCTACTTTGCTCAGAGACGTAAGATTTAAAAGTTAAGAAAGGACAACAAAACCTCTTTTCTTACTTTACTTAGAACTGATCAGAGCTTTCTCTAACTCATAATAAGATGAGTCAGCCTGAACCATTAATATCACCCTGAACTTAGTACCACTTGTGTGGCAGCTCCCAGAGTATAAAGAGGTCTGCATCTAAAACCTTTCAAAGAGGAATAGGTTATGAAAAACTCCCACAGTTTAAGAGAAGAGCCATCAGGATTAGAATAGCAACCACTCTAAAGAAATAAGACATTTTTATGTTATGCTGCAAGCACAGAACACATGGGAAACCCTCATTTAACCTTTGCAGCTCCAGTCTTCCACACCTACCTTTCACTAGGTCCCTGTGGCGGTGCTTGCTTTCAGAACACGGAGTGAAAAGTCGAACAGTGTTGTAAAGGTGGCTTTTTTTCACCTTTGGGATTCCCTCCCTGGTAGCAGACATCTTGTACAGCCTCTTCATGTACCGGAGGGCTCTGGAGTCTGGCTGGAGCCTGGGGGCCTCGCTTTCCCAGCTCTGGCGTCCCCGGTCAGACAGCACCTTGAGAAGGGGAGGCAGGAGGCCATAGCCACGTCTCACACTTTTTGGCAGCTGCAGCAATGGATTTAGCTCGCTGGCTGTGTCCTCAGGAGCTACCAGTAACCCAGAGGGCTTGCCCAAGACCACCCGGCCCCTGGAGGAGGCCAAGCACTGGATGCTAGGAGAAAGCCAATAAAGACAGCAGTAGAAATAAACTCTCCAGGTACTCTCCATGCTCTTTAGGGCTGCAACTAAAGAAGAAAAAAAACACCTCCCCTAAAATCTTCAGGGGCCTGATACCTTATATATGTGGCAGCTGTGGGATGGGAGGGAGGGTGCTCTCTGATTAG
The DNA here is from genome assembly GCF_000695765.1 of Mesitornis unicolor. Classification (NCBI taxonomy): domain Eukaryota; kingdom Metazoa; phylum Chordata; class Aves; order Mesitornithiformes; family Mesitornithidae; genus Mesitornis; species Mesitornis unicolor. The sequence goes on from NW_010208047.1 coordinate 4,030, forward strand.
AGAGCAGAGAGAAAGACCTGCAGCTGGCCACTGAGCCCCGGCCTTGTTTGCATTCAGGGCAGAGCCTTTGCCGTAAAAGCACGTTATAAACAAAATCCTTATTCTTCGAGTTAACCTTTTTCATGTGGTAAATTATAAGAGTGTGTGCTGCCTCCAGAGGGAGCCGGGGAGACGAGTTAGTGCCGGCTACTTTAACTAAATCCATGTTTATTTGCAGAAATACATTGTGCATTTATTACTTATTGCTTTTAGCAATCGTTGCTAATAAAAAAAAATGGTTTTCATTTTCTGTTAAAGTATTTCTCACCTTTCGCTTCTCTGCAGACGGTAATACTTGCTTGAGAGAGAGGTAACTGTGGCTGTGGTACAGTTTGTTTTCATTCCAGCACACAGCACGTATTTATCTCCAGTCTGAGGTAAAGCATCCAAAAAGCAGAGTGCTTTTTCCATCGGCATCAGCTGTCTGTGGAGTGTGCTCCAAAAGACCCCAAATAGAGGAATATTGAATGCATCAGAAATATTCAGAGACTCTTGTAGATGAACGTAACTAAAGGAATGAGGTTCAGTTTTATTTAATTAGTGAAATACAGGGAAAAATGTGTTTTTGTGACAGTTGTTTTTAATTAGAGCTATGCTATCAATAATCTAGTGAAATGTCACCCCTAATCTAACTTTCACATCTTAAGGCTTCTGAGTAAGGATTGCTTGCTCAGAGAGAGTTTAATTAACTTACAAAAATGTCAGTCTGGCATTCTTTGACTTGGAGTGGAGGGTTCAATCAGATAACAACCTATAATATGAAACAATATAACCTTTTCTGCTAGATTTCTTGAAGCTGATTTGATTATGATAACAGGGGGATGCTGTCCCTTCTAAGGTCAGCTGTCTTCAAACTCTTTTGGACAAGGTGATCTGTACTTTGATTTATTTTAAAAACGTATCCTTCAGTCAGGCTTGCTTGCACCAGACAAGCTCATCTGCTCCTTTCCCTGTGGGTTTGAATTAATCCCACCTTACCTTAGCTTCAAACACATCTAGCTACAATTTCTGCTGCTCCGTGACACTTTAAGCTGCTCTTCAACCCTGCCCTCATCCACAAACCAAATGTGAATTCCTGCTCTCTCCTTTGCGCTGATTTTTGATGGTTTTGATCTTGTGGTGAGTCCGATGAGGGAGCTGAAGTGGTAGAAGGGTAACCCAACAAAAAGTGAGTATTTGCTTTACCTTACTGAAACCATTGGGCAAGATGAGAACAATTAAACCTCTCTTGAATGATTCAGGGCTCAACAGGACATGAGTGGGAATGTTTGATAGGTCGGTTGATTTGACTGTGGTGTGTTGACTGCTCGACCCTGTAGAAAATGTGATGATTTTCAGTGCATAAATAGGAGCTGAAATGCTCTGAGAGCCACTTTAGGAATGTGGGGATTCTTATGCTTGTAGGTAGTTGGAAACACATGGACACAAGCATTTATGATATTAAAGACTTGTTCAGCAAAACACAGTGTCCAAGAAGATTAGTTTCGTCATATCTCTTTAAAATCCAGACCGTTATTAGATTGATTGATAGTCTCCTGTTTGATATGTCTTAAATATTTATTCTCTCTGTTATTAATCACTAGATTGTTGCAGCAGAAACTGTATTATCCTTTTTTTAATCACTGGGAAACACTGAGCGAGTGCCTCGTCTGTACTACCACAGGGTAGTAACACTTTTTAAATTCCTATAAAGCAGAGCTGAAGAATGTGTAGCTTTGCCCTGTGGCCAGATCATGACGTTGGTTTGTTTCCACAAGGGAGCGAAAGCATTAATCACAGGTGTAGCTGTTATGCCCTGATAAACAGAGTGTTTTCATTTTGGCTGGCCGAGCTGAGTCAGTGGACTTTGAAATACAAGAAGGATCAGGTGCTTTCGGCAGGGCTCATTAATAATGTTGCAGAAACTTAGCTGACGGCCCATGCAGGGTGACAGCTGAGTTCTGTGTCTGCTGCACAGATGTGAGCCGGAGCCTTTTCTAACAGTTTAAAAAGAAATGTTTCCTGTTACTTCTAATAGCTTCTTCCTGCCATAAACCAAAAAGATCAAACAAATTACTTTAAAGAACCGATGCATTTATACATATGTCATTGTTTGACAAGGCAGAATCAGAGCTAAAAAGCTATGTACCACTGATTTTATTACTACGGTGTAAAACAGATTTTTTTCAATCACTGGTGATAGCAGCCTCTGCTCAAGTCAGCCCATTTTTATCTCCTTAAGGACAACATCAGCCATCCCTGACTGGTGATAGCCAGAAGACTGGGCTCTGTGTGCCTTTGTTCCTAACTGCCTTCTCTTACCAGATCGTTGCAGTGTCTGTGTGGTCATACCTGCTGTTTTCAGCTTCCAGCGACAAAGCAGCTGAGATTGTTCCCATTCCTCATCATATTTATAACTGTCCCTTGGAAGCCTTATTTTCCTAGCTGAAACATCAGCCTTCTTGAAGAGCATGGAAAAGAAGTGAGACATCTCAGACATAGACATAAGCTGTGGCACTGATGGATATTTTATGAATTCCTTTTTTCTTGCAGACTGTTTCTCCTACTGCCTATGCAGCTTTGCATGTATCATTTCTTTTCTTCACATTTTAATTTACCATCACTTTATCATCGTTATTTATAGAACCTAGACATTTCCCTAATGGACCATAAGCCCATTCGCCTGTGTGCTGCATGAACATGGACTAAACTGCCCAGAGAGTTTGTAATCTAAATATAGAACAAGAGAATGGACTTAGCATATGAACAGTTATCTTCTATTTATCAGCATCATAGAAAAGCAGAGTTTTAGAGATTTAAAGAAGATTATAGGAGAGCATTGCTGCTGTTTGCAGCAGGGGCAGCATGAAGATTTGTTTGCAAATGGTGAACAGTGGAAGCTGGCCCCACAAGAAGGAGGTGGCAGAGCACACTGGTATGTCCCTCACCTGATAAGGATGCTCTGAGGATGAACATATTAAACATTATGAACCATTCAAGCATAGCATAGTGATAATTTTTTAAGGACCTGGAGTAGATAATCACATCTCAGCACACAGCCACGATCATGACAGAGTCTCAAGTATTGTTTGGTGCCTGCAGGATGTTGCTGTAATAGGTAAGAAACCAGCAGCAGAGATGATGTACTTTAGAGCACTGGTGAAATACTGTGTTTTTCCCACAGTAATCAGTTTTTAGATCCTAAAACAATTAATAACTTACAAGTTATAATTGTCGCAGTTCCTCGGGCAAGGGAAAAACCTGCATAAGGAGGATGTGCTCAAGAGGGTCTCTCTGTTTATGTTCCCACTGCGCTCCCCAAAGCACCAGGATGAGGAAAGATCATTCTGGTGGTTGCCTCCAGCGAGGAAGGTGAGAAGGGGAGGGAGATGTGCTCTGTGGTGTACCTGGCAGCAAGGAGCGCTCAGAAGAGAAATACCTTTCCTCCAGGGCTGCCTCCCACTTTCTCTGTACCCAAAGACAACTGAACTGCCACCCCATGGCAGAAACAGTATTGCTTTACTGAACATTTTAATATCTCCTGCATTTTATATTGGATTAGGAAACTGTGACCAAAAGTGAAACCTCATCTTTGCTTTGCTGTACTATTATATGTCAAGAAAAATAAGTAACCCTTTCAAGTGCTACAGAATATTAGCTCATAGCTGAAACAGCTTGGTCTGAGTTTGCTGTACAAAGATGCAGCGATAAACACGATGGCTTCTTAGAGGATGCAGAGGAAGGCAGCGCCAAGCTGGAGTCATGGCACGTTTCAGGGCTTCTGCTGGCGTTCCCTTGGGCATGTTGCCTTCTTGCTATCTTCCATGGCACTGCTCTACACTGACCTTGTGGACACTTTGTACAATTCATAAATGTTCCTGGCAGGGTAATCAGTTGGTTGGTTCATTTAGTACATGAGTTTAGCGGCTCAAATAGGCAGCAGTGTGAGAAAAGTTATGCTTCATCCCGTTGTGAAAACAAATGATTAGCAAAGAGCAAGCTGGCACCCAGCCGCTGAAAACGAGCCCAGTTTTCCCTTTGCTGCTGGTGACCACTTGGATATTGGTGTGGTATCTTTGTCAAACCTCTTCAGTTGTCCTGATGTGAGGGTACACACTTCTGGAGAGCTTTCTTAGAGCTCTTCTGTACCAAGAGTTTGGTTTACAACTCATTCACAGATTGCGTTTCATCATCCGTGTGACCGTTGGGGAAGAATGCAGGTATTCGATGCTGGAGTGTGGCACTCAAGATTTTACCTGCTAAGCAAATATCACATGGAAAACTAGCAGGTTTCTCCTTGTTGTAATCAGATATTCTTTAAAAAAATAATGAGAGCTCTTTCTCTGAAAAGAAACAACAGCTGCAGAAAAGAGCAGAGCAAGGTGTGTGTTTTTTACTGTAAGGGTGCCAGAGCATGGCCCAGGCTGCCCAGGGAGGTTGTGGAGTCTCCTTCTCTGCAGACATTCAAAACCCACCTGGACGTGTTCCTGTGTGACCTGGTCTGGTGATCCTGCTCTGGCAGGGGTTGGACTGGATGAGCTTTCGAGGTCCCTTCCAACTCCTGACATTCTGTGATTCTGTGAAGGTTCCTGGAGGGGCCCTTCAACAGAGGGGCATCTCCACTTAGAGTATTTCAAGGCTGCATAGCACCTAATAGCAAAAATATAAAAATTAAGGTTTTGGTATGTGCTATTTGCAAAGAGCAAAATCTGTGATGTTGACTTATTCACGATGGTGTCTGAAAAGCCATTCAAGGGAAATGATTGTGCACAGTAACAAATATGACTGCCTATGTGGAACCTGGATGAGACAGCCTTTCAATGTAGTTAGACTTTTATTGAAATAAAACCTCTGAAGTCAATGAACAGAACTGCCACTGTTTACACGTGCTATTTCTGTTATGGGGAGGTGCTATATACTCATCCATAAAATGTGGCTTTAAGGTCAAGTTTCAGGACACATTTAATCCAGCATGAGGGCAGCTGCTGTTGGGGTGAGTTTTGCCTTTTTCCTTGTTTTAGAGGAATGATTTTCACCTGCTCTGGGGCTGCCTGGCTCCTTCCCCAGCTGCACACTCACTATAAAGTCATGGGGCAGGAAAGACTGAGCCCCTTTGTGAGGGGGAGAGTGTACTGGTTGTGATCTGCTGAGAACATCTTATAGTTAGCTTAATTAGGTATAATGTGAAGTTATACAATATTACAGTCAGGTACATTTGAGATACTATGGGTGTCTAGAAACATTCAGTAAAAAAATGAGTAGGTTGAACTTAGTTGGCCTTTTTGTTTGCCTTTTTATCCCCCGTCTCTCCTCTTTGTAAGCACACAGGCAGGATTACAGGAGTTATCTCCCTTCTCTTTTTTCAGAAGGAAAAAAGAAAATATTTAGAACAGGCTACTTTCAAAACTAGGAAACTGGGGTCTGCTGTTGGGTGTTCTTCCTCTTGTCTTGGTGTGCTGGTGTGGAAAGCTGGGTTTGTTGAGCTTGTTTTTATCCCTTTCAGCTTTCCTGGTGTATTTTCCTGCCTGGCAAGCTCTTGTGTACAAGCTGGAGAGCAAAGAAAGCTTTGGGGAATAAGAACTATGAAAACAGAGAGCCTGCTGCTGTTACCTCAGACCTCACCTCAGACAGTGTCCAAGTCAGGTAAATGTGATTTTTTTTTCTTTTTTACAGAAATGTTTTTATTGCTCTGAAATAAAATAACAGTTCTGGCCCCTCTTGCAACATCTCTGCTGTAGGGGTCAGTCACGGCTGTAAGGTCAGTGTCAGGAAACTGTTTTTCATTTTGCTGGGGGTGTGTTTCTTTTGCACTGCTATCAAATACAGGTAAGATGCGAGTCCTTATGTGACCCTTAAGTAAAAAAAAAAAACAACTAAATTATCATTTAGCCTTTTTAAAATAGCAGAGAAATGCTAGGCTTTTCCAGCCTCCCCGTTTTCACCCTCCTCCCATGGATGCGTCCCGGTGCTCAGCTGTCCCGCCAGCCGCTTCTGTGCCGGGCAGCCCTGGGTCCCTTAGGCGGTTTTTTGGGGAGTGGGCTGGACGGCCCCTGCTTGCGGGCTCTTCCTCCGCTCGCTTGAGGAGCCGCGGCTCGGAGAAACGCCTCTCTCCCGCCCCAGGGCTCGGGTTCGTTCCCCCGACCCCACCTCCGTGCCTCCCCGTGGGCAGGGCTCTGCCCGCTGCCTCCGCAGTCTGCGGGGACCCGGGGAGCTGTGTCCGCGTCCCAGCCCGAGCCGAGGGGGTCCAGGTAAGGGGGCGATGCTCGGGGGGCAGTTCTGTCCCTGCGGACCCGGTAGATGAAGCCCCAGCTTGATGTGACGGGTGCTGCCGTGATGATCCAGGCGATATAAATGACACTGGTTGGGTTTTAATTAACGTGACGGCGTCTGGCAGTGAGGCGCCCTCAGGAAGGAGATGGGGTACGGAGGGGCTGGGTTGTGGTTTTGGGGTGTGTTGGTGCTGGTGGGGGTACGGCGTTGGAGACACACTGCCAGACTTCTGTCTGCTAACAGAAGAGTTTTTAGAAGTGATTTTCTCTAACTTGATGTTATTTCAGCGGTAAAAAGCATTGTTTTGTAGTTTAGAGTACGTGGAGCTACAGTGCTAAACCAGTTGTGATGGGTAACGATGTGGCTTATTTATGCCGTCTTCAGCAAAGGAGGGTTTTTAATCTTTCGATTAATTTAAAGACTTGAGCTACATAATTATTTCCTGCAAAACTCACGGGGGCAGTAATTGCCTGGACCCTTCTTTTCCTGTTGTGCAGGGACCTGTTAATAGGATTCTTCTCTGGGAAAGAAAGGTCTCCTTAGCAGCGTTTAATGTCAAGAATGAGGCAGTGTCAGGTAGAAACGGCGTATTTCAGTGGAGAAGTGTGTTCTGAAAGATCCCAAACTTAACTCTTGAGTGCCTGGTGGTTTGCAAAACGTTGATGAAGTGATATATTTTTTAAAGTAGACTGCACATAAAGAGTGGTATGCACTTAAGTGTGAAAGTTAATGAGCAAATTTTAAAGTTACAACTTGAAGAACAATTTGAGTGTGCATTTAGACAGTAGAAATCCAGGTTGAGTAAACAGAGGAGGTGACAGAAAGAGAAGTATTTTCAAGTGTGGGGGCAGGTGATCACATAAGATTTCCCAGCCATTTACAAATGGTGAGAGAGTATGCATATGTATTTACTTGTGAATTTGCCTGACAAGGTTTTTTCTGTGTTCTGATACTGTCTCTTGCTTGATCTTATTCAGTGCTGAGGTGCAAGTCCAAGCATGCAAAGGGCTGGATTTGCACTCCCAGGGCTATTCGAGGCTGCCAGGGCCCCACTGGCTGTGATGGAGACTGAAAACCACATCCAGGGAGAGAAACTTTAGGATGCAGCTGGAGAGGGGCTGAGGCATGGGCTGCTGAGCTTAAAAAATAGGGACAAAATGAATCGTGTATTTCTAAGAGCAAGCTTAGAGGGGGCAAAAAAATGAAGTTTTGCTTATTTTCAGTACTTCTGACCTGTCCCTGAACAACTTCATTTCCCACACTTTGGAGAAGGGAACTGAATTTTGTTTTGCATGAATTTGCATCAGGGATGTGCTTCTTGTTCCCTCTGAAAAATCTTCCCGAGTCTGGCCAATTAATAGGCTTTGAAAAATGCACACACTTTGATTTTTGTAGCACCGTAAATGTCTGATGAATCTGCCCTCACCATTCTGGGGTCTCCAAGAGCTCCTGGTCCTGACTGGGTGACTCTGTGCCAGTCTCTAAGCATCAGTGAAGATGCTGCCTTTGACCTGTGGCTTTAGGTGACAAACCAGGCTGTCACCATCGTGGCTGGTTCCACTTGGCCTTGGCCAGTTTGGAGCTAAGAGCTGGCGCTGGCTGAGCTCTCTGCGGTGACTTGACAGGAGATTTGATGGCACAAACCAGCCAAAGTGCATTTGTGAAATAATTAAAAGGTGGGGCTGACACAGGAGTTCTGTGAGGGTGCTTTTAATGTAATTTTATATGTATAGAATTTTAATACAGAGTGAACTAAAAAAGAAGGGGAGAGGCAAAACAGAACTAATCATAGTCAGTTCTTTGTTCGTAATGTTTTCCTAAACTTAGTTATTAAAATGAAGTTTTAATTTCTTCAGAAGTTACTTGCAAAGGACAAACTGTGTTAGAAATAGCATTGATGTCAAATTTGAATATATCTTGTAAACTCATTTCTTTGAAAAGTTCCCTTTAATTTCTGTTGCCTGGGTTTTCTTCTCTTTTGGTGGTGTGATATCAGCTTGCTGTTTCTGCAGAATGTTCTGGAGATCCAGATTTCCACTGCTTGTGCTGGAAGTGTCGACCAAACACAAGGCAGAGCAGATTTCAGTGCCTGGAGCTGATTCCAGTAGCAGGGTGCTCCCCAGCCAGGGCTTTTTGCTCTGTTTTTCAGGGTACCATTTGTGCACTCAAACAAGGGAGAGCAAATGTAACCCTCCTCTAAACAAGAGATGTATTTATCTCAAGGGTATGCAACAGATGAATTGCTTTGGATATTTCCTGCCCATTTCTTTGGGTCTGATGGTAAAATCAATGTGAAGGTGCCATTTATTTCAGTGGGCCTTGAAGAAAACTTTAAAGGTTAGCACAGAAGTTAATGTTATTTTAAATTGCGTTCATCTTTAAGAGTGAATAAATCTACTTAAGTATTCCATAAGTAATCTGGCAGGCACATTTTCTGGTGGCCTAGGTGATCCTTCACTGTCAGGAGGGTGCTGATTTTATGGCTCAAAGTGTCTTTGGGTTTTGGCATTGAATAGCGCTGGGTGCCAAGGTGTGAGAATGAACATCTGACAGGACGACCTGGCAGTGAAATCGGTCACGCCAGCACCGAGGGTGATAATCCTGCTGATTCCATGGGCTTCCTGTTGCTGTGGTTGTATAATGCACATTGAGCCAGAATGGGAACCAGATGCCTAGGAAATTATGCCCAAATACAGTGCTGTGCATCAGCACAATCACACAGAATTTACATTTCCTGCTCTGGGTGTAGACTGTGTGTCTCAGAACAAGGGTTATAATTTTTTCATATGCAGATTAACAGAGTGCCTGTACTTGCTCTCATAGATAAGCATCATTTTATACATGCAAGCATGGCCTGCCTTGCTGATGGCTGGTTCAGGGAGGTGTTGGGTACAGGGTGAAATGTGTGCTTCTTGTGCCTCACATCTAAGTGATGGATGTGCTGGCTACGTTAGCTCGGGGATCTACTGGGAGCCTTTTGTCCCAGAGACTTCTGACATCCAACGCTGGAAGCACTTCCAGAATAATGAGGAATGACAAAAGGGGTCTAAGAATTAACGCTTTCAAATTACTGTATAGGAATATGTAAAGTGTCTGAGCTTGGGAAATATTAATGCAATGAAATGCAGAAAGTGTGCAAAGTGAATGAAGGCAGATAACCCAATGAACTGAGCAACTGTAAGTTGTTTGTTTTTTAAGTAAATTATTTAAAAACATGAACTTGTCAACAGTAGACAAGGTCAGATCAAAGTTAAACCAACCAGATGATTTGTCTCTCTTCCTTCTCTATCCTTTCCATCTCTCCTTCTTTTGACAGGCATTTTATTTACCATTTTTCCTGTCTTTTGTGGCGTGACCAGCTTCTATCAGCCGGCAGAGACAGAAACAGTCCTGTGGTGGCTGCTTTAGCCAGGCCTTTCAGTATCCCAGTGTGAAGTCTGTCAGACTCAGACAATCTGAGGACCTGTAATGTATTCTGCTTTCCAAGCTGCACTTTCCCTGTTCCAGGGTGCGTTCGTACCCCATGGTGGCATTTTCACTAGTGACCAGCTCCTTTTTGGCTTTTTGAACAAGGACTCCAGCCTGCTTAGCAAGAATGCTCTTCCTTCTCACTGAGTCAAGAATACTTAATACTCCCTTGTTTTTATTTAATTGTCTTTTATGTCTTGGCCTTTGAGATTTTGTCTATGTCTCCCTTTGCCTGAACAGCCCCTGCCCTCCTGCCTGGACTGCAGCTCGTCCTTGTCACTCTCTTACATCCAAGCCCAAATTTCTTTGTCAGACAAGTCCAAACCCCTCTAATTTCCCATCTGATCTTTGTCTTCATCATCCTCCAAATCAGCATTTCTGTGTTTTTGAGGTTTGGTTGTTTGTTTTTTTTCCTGTGGCCCCCAATTAATTTCCTTCACTGGCTCCTATTTCAAGCCTCCTTGCTAGGACAGCCATATCCATCATTTCTCCCCTGGCTTACCAGTCTGGCCTCAACACATTTGAACTTAATTTTATCCACCTTATTCTCTCTTCCCTGATTTTTTGCAATTCCTTTGCTCCACCTGACAGTGATCCAAGCAGCATGAACTGAGAGGTGGGCTGGTTTCAGTAGCTGTGGGTGACACTGGGCTTCCAAACGAAATCCCCAGAATAGCCTTGTGAGCAGTGGGTTGGCTGCATGGAAACTTTAATACATCAAGTCTCTACTGAATTTATGCAAAGTGATGGTTCAGGGGTTTAAATTTAGTCCCAGCTTTAGAGTACTTAGATTTCACAGATAAATCAAACCCAAGCACTTGGTGCTGTAGCTGTTTTTGGCCAGATTTTTACTCTAAAGGACAAGAGCTACTGTTTCATAAAGAATGAAAGATGTGTCAATTTTTTTTTTAAGCTTGAAGACATTATATTTTCCTGAGACTTTTTCTTAAACAGCTGGAACACTTCATCCAACAAGTTAAAAAAAAGAACACCCAAACCCCATGAACATATCTCTACCTGGAATATTCACAGAATCACAGGATGTTAGGGATTGGAAGGGCCCTAAAAACCCCATCCAGTCCAACCCCCCTGCCGGAGCAGGAACACCCAGATGAGGTTACACAGGAAGGCGTCCAGGCGGGTTTTGAATGTCTGCAGAGAAGGAGACTCCACAACCTCTCTGGGCAGCCTGGTCCAGTGCTCTGTCACCCTCACTGAGAAGAAGTTTCTTCTCCAATTTCAGTGGAACCTCCTGTGTTCCAGTTTGTGTCCGTTACCCCTTGTCCTATCATTGTTTGTCACCGAGAAGAGCCTGGCTCCATCCTTGTGACACTCACCCTGTAGATATTTATAAACATGAATGAGGTCTCCCCTCAGTCTCCTCCAAGCTAAAGAGCCCCAGCTCCCTCAGCCTTTCTGCATAAGGGAGATGCTCCACTCCCTTGATCATCTTTGTAGCTCTGCGCTGGACTCTCTCCAGCAGTTCCCTGTCCTTCTTGAACTGAGGGGCCCAGAACTGGATGCAATATTCCAGATGCGGGTCTCCATAGTAAGTACCTGTAGTAGGAAATGTAAAGCAATGCTGATGGGCATGAGGCCTTTCTAGAATACACAAACCTGTTTGTTTTCCATCCCAAACATTAAATGACATCTCTCCTCTATGGAGTTTATTCTCACACAGCATTCCAAGCATGGGGCTGTATAAGATTATTTCTTGGATTGTAGACTTTTCTGCACTTGTCCCTGTTGCCGTACAGGCTCCTTGCTTCAGGAACAGAGAGAGTATGGTCAGAAATTGAAAACAACCTTTTTGCTACTCATCTGTCCAGGAGTAACTATGCATTGGACTGTCCACTGAGCCTGTATCTAATAAAATTTCAATCCTGGTTTAAAGCAAAAGTTTCTTATTATTTTTATGATAGTAAGTATAAATCAGCATATTTTTTTGTTTTGGTTTGTTTTTTTCTGATAAAAGCTACCAATGTAAATTTACGAATAAATATTTATTTTAAAGTTGTCAACAAACTTTCCATGAGTTGTAAAACAAATGGTTTCAATAGTAAACATACCCTTTGAGCTGAGTTTTGTGATGATCTCAGAGCCTGTAACATGTAAAGGTTTGACCCAAGGATTTGTAGTACTTCTAGGACTAAACACCACAAAGCTGATCTGTGTTTTGACTCTTCTGTCTGTGAAATGGTCACATCATGTTGCATATTTATCGCTAAAGTTGAATGTTCTGTATCTAAAAGGTCACAAGCCAGTTTGACAAGACCACTTGTAGAAGACCCAAAAATGATTTGCCTTCATATCATACATTGCAGAAATCCAAGCATTAGCGATGTGAAGCTGCTTTTGTGTCACCGACACTGTCAAAGCTGTCCTGAGAAATGACCGGTGTCTCAGTTTTCCAACCTGCCCCATTCAGCTTCTCACCCAATCAAACCTTTTAAGGGAGCAATAATCCCAGTATTTAGGACATTTAGACAAGTCCTAGAATGTGGTGCCCGCCCCCTTGACATGCTCAAAGCAGCGGCAATGGGATGTCCCAGGATCTGGGAGAGCTGAAATTTGCTGCTCCCTCAAACACCGACTGCGAATCTCGAGCAGGAACAGCTTGGCTCGTGTCAGGAATGTTTGCTTTGTGGAGGCCAAAAGGAGGTGATGGGGGCTGATTCCCCACCGCAGCCATGTGTACATATTCCACATTGCTGAGGGATTTATACATCCAAGGGTTCTTCCAGCTTAAGAGCAGATGAGCTCATACAATTTGTATTTTTGTCTAATCCAGGCATAGTGTGGTCTTTCCGCTTGTGGCAAATGTGCGGGTTGCACCTGTCCCTGCCCCCCTCCATTTATTCCCTCGCCCATCCCTGCTGCTGCAGACCATTGCTAGATGAAGCTCTAAGACAATTTAATGTTTAGATTGTAGTGGTAAGAGTGCTGTCTTTGCGGTGGTCACTGCTTTAGCCACCTCTGGCACTGCTACGAGACCTTGGTAGGAGTTCACTGCCTAAGGTGTCCTGCTTTCAGATGTGTTTTGCAGCCCATGCCAGGTTATCGGCTGTTCAAGCTACGCTGCTGACCACATCCACAGTTTGGTGGTTCTTTGATGGTTTTTCATGTCCTGAATAACTTGAAATAAAGTCTTTAATTTTGGGTGGAACTGCAATGATTTATTTAGCAAGAAACAAGAGCTTGTATTTTAAGTTTTTTGTAGATGAGCTGAGAAGGTGATTCTGATATGAACTGAAGCAATTCTTACTTAACCAGTTCAATTGTTGAACTGAAAATATCTATGATGGGACAATGCCAGAAAGCTTTTCCTAGCAGACTTTGCCTGGCAAGGCTCACATCTCTAGAAGATGCTCTACTGGTGTGAAATTTTGAGTTTCCAGTCCCAATTTCATGAGAATTCCCAGCAAACACTTGACTGCACTAAGCTGTTCAACTGGAGAACGTTGACTTTCTCTGTAAGCAGCATCTGTTCCTTGGGAAGCTCAGCTGCTGTTTCTGTCATGTGGTGCTTTCCAGCGAGGGCCAAGGAGCCCCACGTGTTGGACAGATGCAGAACCATGACCACCCCGTTACGTGGGAGGGAGCGACACCAGGATGTGTCAGTCTCTCGCTGCTCCCTTTCTCACCAGCTGCTCTCCTTTTCCCCATGGCAGATCTCATGTAGAGAAGGTGCTTAAATCTGTACTAAGGAGCATGGTTTTTAGAATCACAAAATCATTAAAGTTGGAAGAGACCTCTAAGATCATCAAGTCTAAGTCTACCCAACCCCACCATGGCCACTAAACCACATCCTGAAGTGAGTCTGTGGCATTTCAAAGGTGTCTTTGGTGGCGTTTCAGAAAGGTTGGTAGAAACTCTTCTAGCATATGGATGGAATATGAGCTTGGATGTGTTCTATTGGGCTTAAGACTCTGAGGCCGTAACCTGAACTGACCCACAAAGTGTGCCTGTTACATGATTATCTAACACAGGAAATCTGGTCTAGTCAAGAGAGCAGGGAACTGGAAAATAGACAACTTGTCTTCTTCCCACTTTTGCCATTAACTTATTGCATGAATTTGGCCAAATCACTGTGTAGCCCCAAATCTGTCCATTGAATAACTTCAGTCAGCTCTATGTCTGAGAAGTCTTGAGTTCAAAGCACCTTTATATATATTTATGTATACATAGCAAATAATTTTGCCTACATTATATGAAACAGACTGGTGAAACAAGAAGAATTTGCTCATGTTAAAGAAAAAAGAATCCCTTTCCAGGTCAGTAGGGCTTGTAAGTGAATTGTCAGTTATTAGATGAGACTAATAGAATTTCATGTTATGTACCTAGGAAAATTGTTACTTTTAATATATAAAATCAGATTTAAAAACCAGAGATCAATTGTAGCATCTTGTATATCCACTTACAGGAATTTCCCGAACAGACACCACCTGTGCTTCCTGTTTTCTGTTAATAACTTCTTACAACTTTAGCACATGAAAAACATCTTGAAATTTGTTCCTGAGTTTTTGCCATAGTGAAAATTTTCACAAAAGCTGTCGTGAAATTTCCATCATGCATAGCTTGCCCAATAAGGTCCTTATTAGCAGAAAAAGCTTCACAGAAAAGAACGTGTATGCTCCCCAAACTGTTAATCTCAGATGTAAAATGGCTGTGTATATTATTCTGTCATCCGAGCGCCTTCTGAGGTTCAGGGAGACTCCAAAATTTAAATGATTAACTGGCATTTCCAGACTGCTGGCCAAACGAATGCTTACCAAATGTGAAGTTATGTGATTAACGAGCCAGGTTTGCTTGGAGACCTCTGGAGCTCTTTTTAGTGTTTATTAGAACAATACTGCTTTTAGTTGTGAAAATACGAGCGCTCAAGTTGCACTGCGAGGCAGACCAATCTTTTCAAAAGCCACGTTTGAGGTACATTAGTTCAGATCCTGCTGGTTTTATACTTTTATAAGCTCCGCTGCAGAAAACAAAAGCAAATGAGAAAGAAATGCCTGTTACCAGTCATTACTGGGAACAGAACCACACTTAATGCCCAGACCTTCACGTTCTGTATCTCTGTTGCCCCTGGGTAATTTTTGCCTTCAAAAAACACACACTGCTGGACTGAACTGCTGGCAGAGCCTGCAGCTTCCTTCACCTTACGTTGGTTTATTTGGGAGCGTGGCAGAGCTGCCCCGCTCTCTTTCTGGACCTTAATCACGTAATGCTCCTTTTCTTCATGACATCTAATGGCTACATTATTTATTTAGCCTCCTCATAACAAAGCCACCCTTGTACTGAGCGTGGCGAGAGAAGGCAGAGCGCCTGCCACTGCCGTGTAACTGGATCGATGCCACCAGAAACCCCTTTGGTTATTTATTTTTCTAAGTGCAGGAGGAGAGGAGCATGCACCTGATGGCAAAAGCAGGCAGCAGCTGGCATTTCTGCTCGTCAGCTGGGCCCTTGTCCCAGGGGAGCCATCAGGTCCCTCTCTTCTTGCTTCTCTCACATTTTACAACACTTAAAAGATAAACAAGTAGAGCACCATTTCCTTGGCAGCTGTGTATTGGCATCCTGTGCTGCTCTTTGACACTGAGCTACAAGTGTCTGCTAAACAAATCTTTTAAATGTAGCAACAAGGTCGCACGTAAATTCTAGTTTTATCCTTATCTGTGATAAAAGGAAGTGTACGACTTCTGACAAGGGGCGCGTTCCCGAAACAGGCTGCTCTAGTTCTTTTTAGAATGCCCTTTCATTTAGCCAATATAAAGAATTTTGACATAGATTTGAGTGGACTCGGTATCAGATCAATGCTTTGTGTTTTCCACCCAGGCTCTGGTTTATATCAAAGGGAGCTCGGCACAGCACAAATGCTGTGAGCGTGGATGGTTTGGGATGAATTTCTGTGGGGGCACAAGCTGCTGGGGTGGCTCGGTGCTGCTGAAACTTGGCTGTCCTGCCCCGCAGTGGGCTCCTCTGCTCTCCCTGGCACCAACTCCACATTCAACCAATTCCTCTGTGAACTTTTCCAGCTCAATAAACCAGCGGAAAACTAAATAAACCCCTGAACGGCTTCTGCCAGATCAGCAAACTGAAGCAACTCAGCAGAGTCCAGCAAGCACGAGAGCTGCAGCAAGGCCAGAGTTGGGGATAGGAAAGAGAGAAATGGGAAAAGAAGGGGCAAAGGTGATCCCTCTCCTTTCAGCAGCAGCACGGACTTGGCTGCATTGCCATTTAAATGGTCTGAGCAGATTCTGCTCTGAGGCCCAGGGATTGTTGCTGTTCATGAGCCATACGAAATGAAGTTCACCTGGTTTGAGAAACTATATTAAACAGTAAAAATAAAACCACTTACCCAGGCTGGTATGGCCTCTTGATTCAGACACTAAAACATCCCTGTGTTGTGTGATACAATATTATCTAAAGATTTTTCTATGGGTCCAAAGAGCACAGACGCTGGTGGTATAGCATTTAAATGTGCTTACAATGTGCTCTTAGCTGGAAACGTTTGGCTAAATATTGTTTTGCTTTTCTAATGAGGCTTTCAGATATGATTTGATTGTGGTCACCTAAAGATCTACCATTATATATTTTACCAGGGACAAATCCTGTAACCATACTCAGCCAAAACTCCCAATGAACATCTCTGTGACTCCAAGCGTGGCTGTGCTGTTTGGCAGCAACACTAATTTAAGGTAATTTTTTCAACTGTGCTTTCTCCAGCCTGCTTGCTTAAAACTCCACTGCAGCAGAAAACCCCGCTCCTCACAACTGCTCCTATTGCTGCAAATTGGAAAATCAGCCTTAAAAGCAGGAGGAGCAAAGGAAACCTGTCCAGGTTTCTTTGGCTGCAGAACATCTTGTATCACATCGAGGACTGAAGGCACATGGGGACCTGACTTTATCCATGGTACATCAGTGTGATTGAGAGCAATGGCACTGGCTTCGTGTTACCTTTCTTCTAGAAACTATTACCAAACAACTAAATATTACAGCATGCTAAAAAATACTGATGATATTTGCTGTACTGTCATGCAGAAGGGTAAACTCCTGTAGGAAATACTGGATTTTAGTGAAAAAACAATGAATATGTGTCTATAATAACACTATTCGAGCCCTCTGCCCTGCTATCTGGTTTGGTTATGAGGTAGGGCAGCTACATCTGTGAAGTCTGAGATTGATGAGATCTCTCAGGGGTATTTTGTCTATTAGGCTGCTGCTACTTGGATAGTTTTGGTGGGTAAACCCCAGGATTTTTTATTTTTGCTTTATATCTGTGCCACCATTGACCTAGTTTTCAAAGCCAATAACTCCGAGCAGCCATCTGTGACCCAGCTGATGCCAAGTGATGAAAATAACAGTGAAAGGTAACAGCCCGCCGGGCGATTGGAGGTTTTTATGGGTAGCATTTGCTTTTTGTGTTGCTTCCCTCTTTGGATTTCACTTTCCAACAGGTAGTAAAAAAGGCTGGGAAGGCAGATGGGCAGGGAGCAGCGCTATGGAGCGATTGGGGTTCCTACCAGCCCTATCCACAGCTCTTTACCTGCGTGAGATGGCCAAGGTACCATCAAGTAGCCGTGGTTTTCATTTTATCCTGCTACCTTAAGGGGCTCACCTTGATACCCAGTGACTGATCTGGTGTATTTGGGGCTGTACTCAAGAAGTTTATCACAGCCACGAGAAATTATTTTACTGTTATGCTTATCTGGTACCTCTGCAGTTTGTGACCACGTTGGTTCTGTGCTATGACTATTAAATGAGCAGCGACAGAATGCACGATACCAGTGAGCAGACTTCTCCTGTGGCTGTTGATCACTGATGTTTGACACGTTTTATGCAGAGTTACAGGTCACACCATTGCAGACACATCCTAGCGATGTGCAGATTAAGCAGAAAATCTGTAAAGTAGCATTAAGAGGCAAGTTTTGGCCCATAACCCTAATTATTGCTTTTCTACTTATAAGCAGTCTCATGTAGTTGCCATGGCAGGGTTCAGAAACGAAAGGCAAACCATGGCAGCCACTGACATCTTTAGCATGAGTATTAAGAGATTTTATGCATCTCTAAAAGTGGTAGCTGTAAAAATTCATGGATTTCCTGAAAGTCTTAGCTCTCAATTAAGAAACCCATGATGTATATCAATGTTTCTGGTGGTGAAGAAAACATAAATGTAAGTGCACTCTAAACATTTAGGAACCCAAGGACAGATGAAATGAACCACAGCTCTGTTGTTTTTACAAAATGCTTCAGTTGTTTTTGCTCTTGGCCCTGTTTATTATTGTTACCGTGTAAGTTTATAGATAACAAACCTCAGCGTGCTTTTTCGTGGCTTGTAGATGTCCTGAGGATACTTTGGTTGTACTGGTGGTGAATGCATGGCTGGTGTGCTCGTGTCAGGCACGAGAGTAAGGTTTCTGTCTTGGGTCCATCGTATTCTCCAATTCTAATACGTTGCAGTGTTTTTAATTGCCAAAAGCAGCTGTGAATGTCTCTCCACATCTTATTCAACCGTTAATAGCCATTAAATGTATTGTCGCATTTAAATCGGGGCAGGGCTGTGGTTAACCCCCATCTCTCGGGAACGCGTTCTCTCTCTCCCTCCTGTGACTGAACCTGAGGACTGAGCAAAGCGCCATTATTCAGCCCAAATGTACAGCACTTCATGCAAAGGCAGTGGGAAGGTTTAATTGCCAATACTTGTAAAACAAGGATTTACTGTGACAGTTGGGGCCCCAGAGGAGCTCCAGGCCCTGCTCCCTGTTAGCTCTGCCCAGTGTTTCTGCGGGTGAGCGGGGCTGCAGCTGAACCCAGCCTCAAACAATTTGCCATTGTGAGAGATGAATCGTTAGAGCTGTGGACCACGTGTAATATTTAATAACTTCTTTACAAGGCAACTGGTTTAAAATTTAGGAGGACCATTTGGAGGCATGTGATTTTTATTTTGAAATAATTCTGTAATTAGTGAATGCTATTATTGTATACATACTACTGTGTATTATTGTAAGTTGCTAGTAAAACTGCTGCTGGTTTAGGGTCCAGGATGCTGTGCTGACAGGGCTGTTTTCCTAAGGCTTTTCACTGGTTTGCAAAGTTTCAAGTGATTTACTCCAAGCTGTTGCTGACACTCTCCACCCTGCAGAGGCTTTCAGCACCCGCAGGTTAAGAGGGGAGTCGCATTTGTTTCTGAGAGTCTCCCAGTTCTCGATGGGTTTATCCTCACAGCAGTGTGGCAAGAAGAGTGTTGTTTATCCCCAGTTTACATAAAAGAGACTTCATCTAAGGGCACTTGAACTTTGATGTCTGGACGGTTCTTGCCCAGAGCTGTCAGGAGACAGAAGCTGGGCACTGTGCGGTTTCGTGAATATTTGAATATTGCCAGGGATGGGGCATCTACCACTTCTCTGGGCAACCTCTTCCAGTGTTTCACCACCCTCATCGTAAAAAAGGTCTAGAAAAGTGTGGATGTGTTCAAATGTCTTTTAAAAATCTCATTTTAATATAAGGGTCAAATCCCAGAGCTAAACCAAACTCTCTGAAGCTGATAACCTCGCTGCTGAATTCGGCCATCCCCGCTGTGCCTGGGAGAGGCAGGAGTTCGTGCATTAACCCTGAGGTGTAGGGTGGAAAAAATGATGACTTTGGCTATTTTCTCATGCGAGATGTTTGAACCTTTATTATCCAGGTAGGACTAAGGTCAGATTTTGGTCTGCAGCACTTCAACCAGTTGGTCTTCTCAACTTACCCACACAAAACTTACAGTTACAAAGAGAAGACAGGACCAGCATCACCAGCTCTGTCTCCAAACGAGAACTTTCCCCATGTCCTGGCAGAAGGAGTCGCTCAGGTTTGTCTTTTCCCTTCCAATCTGGCATCGTGCAGTGCAAGATTTTTTTTTAATTCGTATTTCTCGGACCATTTGAAATGATCCCCTCGCCTCCTGTTGCAGATCGCTTGCGTCGATCAGATACCGAGTCACTGCTTTGTGAAAACAGTATTTAATGCAATGACTAAACACCGAGGTAGTTACTGAGTAACTTCCCGAGAGCCCTTCTCCATACTCGGGGAGTTACTGATCACATTATGTGCTGGTGGAAAAAAATAATTTAGGCTTAGGGTTGGCTTATTTGTGTACAGGATTTTGAAGAGGAGCCTGGATGGTTGCTTGCACAAACACCTCAAAAGTGGATTAAATGAATCATCAGTGAAATGTCTTCTCCTTCTGCACAGGAGATGTGGAATTGAGGTTTTCTCTCTTTGGTGGCTTCGGCATTGCCCGGCCGAGGCTGAATCTGTGTCCCATGTCCCGCTAGAGAATGGTTTGCTCCTTGCCACTGCGTAAAAACTGGACGTAGCCACAAGCGAGTGGATTATTTCTGTAGGAAACGTGGAAGGAATCCCCAGTTTTCCCTTGAGAGATGACATGTAAGGACAAATCAGAGTGTTGCCTGCATAGCATTATCCAGTTGGCAGCTTAGTTTGAGGGAAAAAATAGTGGCATGAAATCGGCTTATTTTTTTAAGTCCAGCTGGAAACGAGCGGGAATTCATCTCAGCAGATGAGGATGTTATAAAAAGTGAGTATCAGGCTCCATCGCATATATTTGGAGGCAGGAAGGAATTTGTTGCAAAGGCTTGAGTTGATTGAGAGTCACACAAAATAGATGAAAGCCTCAATCTGTGTGCCTTCTGTGCTGCTTTATGAACAAAACACTTAAAAAACCCCAACCAAAAAAACCCACAATCCCAAACACCAGAAAACCCACTGCATATCGAACATCACTTCAGTGTTTCCTTGAACTCTATGAACTTGTATTGTACAATCCTTTTTCTCTCCTCCTGGAAGTAGCACATAAATTTTTTAAGAAAATCCAATCCAACTGCTTTTTTGGATTAAATCTGACCACTTTCAGTTGGGTTTAATAATTATTAGTCCAGTAGTGCTTCTCAGCTGCCCCTGAGCAAGGGCTCTTGGCCAGTGCTCTACGACCCCGGGCTGGGGACAGCGAAGGACGAGGTGCAGGAGGGAAGGATACTCCTTGGGTGATGCCATCCTGGTGAGTTACATGGGATGGGAGCACTTTGGGTTGGAGGTCAAGGCCCTCTCCTGCTCTCTCCACCATGGCCTCGACAGGATCTTCATGGAATTTGTCAGTTGTGCCAATGCGGGAGTTGTGGCTGCTGCCCAACGGCTGGGCGGAAAAATCACCGTTGTTAATAATTGACTGGTGAGATAATGAAATAACTGGGCCTGCTGTTTGCTTTTCTTCCTTTTCCACTGCCACTGCAGTGCTACACACAGCGGGATGTGATAAACAGGGCAGTTTCCACCAGTGAGGCCAAGGGTTTGTGTCTGGGAGCCACTGGTGCAGTTTTGATGCTCGAGCTTTGCCGTGGAGCCGCCTGCTGCCTCCGAGGTGTCCTGGTCGTGTGGTGGGGCAGAGACTGGGGACATCAGCCCTGACACGGTACGAGTTGTGTTGAAAACTCTTCAGATTCTGATGTTTGCAATTTCTTTTCCACTGACTTTCAGATCTTTCGTGTGACATAGATGGGATGTGGACCCACAGCATTATCTTTTGCTTGCTACAGAGAAAAATTGAGGTAGAAAATTTGTGCTAGCTCTATTTACAGTAAATGTGCGCTTGGATCTCCGGAGGGAACTGAGCCAAACCTCATTTCAGTGTTTGTCTGGTTTAGATGGCTGTATCTGGTGTACATTGTCTCTCTAACTCAGCAGTTGCTGTGCTGTCTATATTTGCTTTATGAAGAATGAAAATAGCATTCTGGTTACTCTGTGCTGCTCGTATCTTGTTTGCTGTATGTAAATCTGATAGGAACAGACCCAGGTGTGGTCTGGAGGAGGTGGCAGGAGAAGAAAGAGGAACGCTGGAAAATGAAGTGTGGAGGTGCTGTGTTTTCTGTTGGTCCTCTCTCCCCACCAAGGGCTAACTCGGCTCTTGGGCTTCTTCCAGAGCATCTGCTGCAAAGTCCATCTGCTCCTGTCCAGAGGCACCTTTCTGTAACAGGCAGCAGGAAAACAGAGGAAGGAGCAGATGTATCTTGGAAAATATTAAAACCACGTTTTGAAATGTTTAACAGAGGGTTGCAATGAGCCTTAGGCACCCTGGACCTCAGGGCTTATTCTCTGTACCTCTGCGTGTGCAAGATGACGTTTCTCACAGGGGAATGCGTGAGTATAACCAAGTAAGTGAACAAGGACCAAACATAACTTACCAGAAAATTTATCTTTAAAATGCTAATTATCTGTGTGTTATAATGTGCGAGGGACCAATCTCACATGGTGTGGACATGGACAATAAAGTGTATCACTTATGCCATGCCCATCAGTCTAACACCAACATGGAAGCTGTAATTTTTTGCAGTATAAAGAAAATCTAGGTTCATGCTGAATAGAGGAGGTAAAAGGTCTGGCAGTTAGACATTTTTGCAAAGAAAATAGTTGCCTTGGTACAAACACATGTAATGATCCTCCAGCACAGGCAGCATTTAAGCGGCGAGGCTGCTGCTGAAATGCAACTTATAGGTGACCGATCTGGGGACTTGAAGGGGAAGTTTCCATAGCACAGATTAAAAGTACAAAGGCATATGTGAGAAAACTCCCACCTTTCTATTTGGATAGGGACTAGTTGGGACGAAGTGTTACAGACAGGGAATTGCTCGGTCTCGTGTTTATACCTGAACTGGGTGATGCTCTAAATGAAACTGCTACTTCTGAGCTACTCGCCAGTTGTCAGCGGTGCAGTGACTGCCCTGGCCTCGCCTGCTTTGTTAAAGTCTCTCACTCCTGCTCTAGCCACTGCCTTTTCCCAAAATAAAATAAATTTACACTTTCCCCCATCTTTTTCCCCCAACATCTCTGGTCAGTTTTGCAGCATGGCTGAATGCCGTTTGCAGACCAGGTGGTTAATTTTTGCCTGTGACTCTGAGTAACTTGCACCCCACCGTTAAACCTATAAAACCTAACTAACAGATATTTCAGATGAGTTTTAACTACTGATACAGTTTCTCATCGTTTGTTGTGGAAACAATGATGAGAACGTACTCTCACTAGAGTAATCTGTGAATTCTGTCCAGATGAAAGATATGGGAAAATACTTGAACGCAATACTTGCCAAAGGAGCGGGCCAGTCTAGTATATTATATTTCTTGTATATATTTGGTGGTTTTCTTCTATTCCAGTGGAATGTTCTGTAGTAACTGGATATTACATGACTGTCTCCCTCAGCCCAAAGGCAGGCACAGTTGTGTTTAACATCTGGATGAATTAGACTGAAAATAGACATCTTCTGGAAAGGAATGCTTTCTGTTTCTCCTGTCAAAATAAGGAAGTTAAAAAGTCTAGTGGTAAAAATACCAAATTAACTAGGATTCATTTATAATCCTTAATTTGTATATAAGAAAAATTGAAGTGCTAATATTGTTTGCTGATTACATTTTAGATTGACGTGGGCTATGAAAGAATGGGAAAGCTGCATGCTTTATTGAAGGCAGTAAGTTATTAAAAAAATTAATTTGTAGTTAGGATAACTGTTTTTTTCTATTTTTCTCATGTGCTGAGTCTTCTTCTCCCCTGTTTTTGCTCTTACAATGTTTTCCAATTAGCACAACTGATTCTTGTGCTCTCCTGTTGTCTGGGTGAGCTGGTCTGGGCTGTGCCATCCCTGAGATCTGGGAGTATTCTCCATCCAATGTCTTAGGTGTGGGCAACCCCTCGATGGGAATGACTTTGGGAATGGAGTGACGGGAGCACGGGTGTCTCTGTGTCATTCGTGAAGTTCATAGCACGCGGTCTAAAACTCGCCAAGTTCAGCAGAAGGCTGGTCCTTACATTATAAGGAGCAGAGGATGAATTGTTTAATCCATCTTTATAACATCTAAAGGCCATAATCTAAATATATATATACACAGATATATATACACACACAGATATTTACATACATGAATAATGTATATAATCCTGCTTGATTAGGTGTGAACGGGACTCAGCCCAGTGCCTCTGGATCGATCTGCTCTAAAGCTGGAGCCACAGCAGCATTGTTTGTTCTCATGGCAGTTTTGTCTGTGGAAAACATAATTACAGCCCAGAGGAACTGAAGTCTGCTGTCTGTGTCTGTCTGGGCCTCTCGGGCTGTAATGACAGAGCCATCCATTAAGCTTCTGAGAATAGTTTTGTATTACAACAGAAGAAAGCATATATAGCTGCCAGAAAACCACTATTCTTCAAAAGATAAGATGACTTTATGGCATTTCCCAGCCAGCCAACTCTCACTTATAAGTCTGGTGAGAGTTAACTCTCCCAGAGCTCCAACAAGGCCCAGGAAAGTCAAATTCTGAATCCATTTGGTTTGGGATGTGTGGCCATGGAAGGACGCGTCCATGGAAGGAGATGTCGAACTGGATTTCACCTATTTAGAGGACAGCTGCTTCTCTCGTGGGCTTGACTTGATGCCTAAGCTGTGGGAAGCTCAGAGCAGTCAGCAGTAGGTGTGGGGGACTGTGAGAATTTGACTTCTCTCTGATATTCCTTGGACAGCCTCACTGGCAAGCAGTCAACATGGTAGGAATGAGAAAACATCTGAGACTGCTCTGACCGCTGATCTGTGAGCGTGTGCTCGTGTTGCAGCTTACCCTGTTCCTGGAAATCAACTCTCTTTTTTTTTCTTGCCGTCTGTTAAAATATGATGCTTATCCATGGGGGAGAAAGCAGTCCTCTGGATGCATCCTGATCTGTCTGGGGCTTCCTACCTCTCCATTTGTACTGAGTCAAGTCAGAAAGTAGTGTTTTGTCCTTAAAGAGCAGCCTTCTTCCTAAACTTGTTGTGGAAGGAAGGAGGCTAATGAAGGTTTTTTAATTCATTTGATTTTACTTCTGTGTTCTCTAGGATACTGGTTATATATACTAATTCCAGATGGACGTGTTTGAAAATCAAAAGTATCATTTGGGTTTTTTCTTTCTGAAATTTTGAGTTCTTTAGAGTCTCTAATTCTTTAATGCTCTTGGATATTTTTGAGTCTGTTCCTGTGGCCTGTAAAAGCAGTATGGCTTACCATGGTTTTTCATTAAATTATGGTATTGAATGAACTTGATTAAATTAAATAAGAAAAAAAGAAGGAAATTTGTGATGAATTAAGAAGGGATGAAATGGAAATGATTGGAAAGAAATGCATACGTTTGGGATGAAGCTGTGATTTCCGGCAAAGGCAGTTTATTGTGAAATGCTTTCAGAGGTAGAAACAAGAATGTGTGTTTGGTGTTTAGTGGATTAGGGAGTAATGATGATGGGAGCCAAGAGAAATTTTTGAGGCTGAATAAGGAAAGTCAGGGAATTCAAGGACAATGGAGAAGTATGTGGCGGGTGACTGCTCTCATTAAAAGGTCAGACTCCGTTGGGTGCTCAGAAATGGTCTCTCGCAGGGCTGTGAAGAATTGCCAAACCTGATCTTCCTCATTAAATCCTTGGCTAGAGAAAGGACCATGGTTCTCGGGTCCAAGAGCATTTTATTTGGGCCACAGCTTTCCAGCAGCCAAGTGTGTGTGTTACTGAAATGCCAACCACTCATGGCCAGCAGTGAGGTGTCATTGCTGGATGGAAAATGACTCCAGGGAAGGTGTAGGATGGACCAGCTCTGGCATCATGGCTCAAGCAAGGCTCCCACACTGGTCAGCA
>NW_010208047.1:29501-40191 GCF_000695765.1 Mesitornis unicolor
CTCCTCCTTCTCCAGAGTCTGAGGCATAGCTGGGTAAGGAAGTTTAGGAAGGCTTCTCTTCCCCTCCTCCCTGCAAAAAGAGGGATATCGAGGTGCATTATTATTTTAATCCTCCTTTAAATTACTCCAGAAAGCCTTAAGTCTGTATGTGTGTTTTTTCACTTGAAATGTTTACATTCCTCAAACTATGGTGAAACTTATTTCTGTGCACACAAGGCTTAAACCCCATTGAAATCCCTTTTAGGCTCTGTTTTGGGAATGGCTGACACTTGGACTTGCCCTGGCTCTCAGTAGCAGGGTACGTTTCCCCACTGGGCCTGTGTAAGCCAAACCTGAAAGTTTGTCCTTGGGTGTTGATGTATGGTAACCCATGCAGCTGTTACCTTCCTGCATGGTAGTTCTGGAAATTGCCCTAAATGAGAAATCTGGATTTTGGAGTCTTAAGAAATCTTATTCAAGAAAAATACACATCAGCAGAATGTGTGTTTTCCAGTCATGTAAAGGGGTGGCATCTGCTATGTGCTCATATATTGCCTTCCTGTTTGAAACCTAAACTGAAGGTCCTAGGGGATAAAAATGTTAGTTATAGATTAGAAAAAATATTTGAAAAGAAAGCTAAATGAGAAAGAACGGCTTTCAGAAATGCTGGGCACAAAGATGATCATACAGCCACACTTTACTGGATGTGGTATTCTTCCCCCTCTCTCGCCCTTTCAACAATCATGTAAAAGTGGTAGAATTTGAGGACTTCAGACATTTGTCTGGAATTTCTGGATATTTCGGAGTCTGCTCAAAGGAGCAGCTCTTATTTCCAGACACCTCATGTCTCAGTAAGAAATGTAGTCACTGAGAACGCATAGATCATCCGTGTCATGAGTGTGTGTGGATTTCTGTCCAGGAAGTCCTGGATGAAGAGCTGGGAACCTGTGCTAGACCAGCAAGTGATGACCTAGATGTAGTCACTGAGAACACATAGATCATCCGTGTCATGAGTGAGTGTGGATTTCTGTCCAGGAAGTCCTGGATGGAGAGCTGCGAACCTGTGCTAGACCAGCAAGTGATGACCTACCAAAGGTGTCTGTGATACCAGAGGCTCTCTGCTTGCCTTCCCCCAAACTTCAGGCTCTCCAGCCTTCCCTGGGACAGCCAGTAAGGTTGCCTGCTTCAGCAAGAGTCTCACGGGTGATATTTTGGTAGCAATTGGATCTCATGGTCTGTGAAGCAGATGGGTCAGGTGCTGCAGACTGTGCAACTGATTGGAATCTGAAGAATTTTGGCTAATATTTACATCAGGTGTTTGCCCTTTGATAAGAAGCAGGTCATTCACAAGCATGAACATGACATATTGTTGGTAGGTTGGTCACGCTGTTTGCTTTGCATTTCACACACTGATCGTTCTGGTTGCTGGGAGAACAGTTGCACATTGTAGTTCGATATGGATTAATAGCTGTGTTTTCCCCCTTTATTTCCATGGAGCCATTTGTTTCAAAAGGGCAGTTTTCCAGAAATAGATCTGTGAAGTTTTCCACACGCCAGCGTGTTCCTCACCTATAAACACCAATAGCCCAGTCTCAAAAGAAGGTTTGAACTCTGCTTGTGTTTATCAAGGAAAATGCTCGTTCTTGCTTCTCTGATGGAAAGATTGTGTTGGGAAACATTAAGGGAACTGCACAGGTATGTGAATGTACTGTGTGGCCGTGTTCAGTGCCAGGGGCTGTTGAGGATAAGTCAGAGGCCTGATAAAGAAAATACCTGCGTTTCAGATGGGTGATGCTTTGGGGCCAGCATTGTGTATGTAACTGCAGGTGAGTTATGGATTAATTAGCAGCACCTAATACAATCTAAATAAGGTCAAACAAGAACAAACTGTAAGTAGAAGGAAGCTTGCCCTTCAAAGACAGGTAACTTGTTAACTGGCTGCAATCTTAAGTCACTGGTTTCCCTCTGTACAGAGTTAATTTGCTGGAGACTTGAGGCTTTGACCTACTAAGTTGGTTGCAAGGAATTCAGGGTTGTGCAATACAAACCACCATTCCTTGGAATTAAGAGGTTGAGGTGGTGACGGGTATTTTAACAGCAGCCTGTGAGGGACTGGAGACTTCAGCAGCACTCAAACCTGCACTGAACACTAAGGGACTGAGTCTAGTAAATGTTTGGGTGAAGAACTTTTACTGCGAGCACTGGTACCTGAGCTGAGAAAACGTACAGCAGGGCCATACCAGTGTGAATTCCCTGGCACTGCCTTGCCACTACTATTTTTTTTCTGTTATTATTGTGGTGGAAAATTGGAACAAATCTTGTTTTGCAATGCAAGGCATCATTATCTTAGCCCAGAGACAGCCCAGCCTCGTGTACACAACACCCTGTGTCACTTCCTCGGCCATCAACCTGCTGGGAAGTGTTAGACAAGTCCTGTTCCCAACAGAGACCCCGTTTCTCTTCCGTGCTTTTGTCCATCTCATCAGTCTGGGTTGTCAGATCTATAAAGCAGAGAGTGTGTGCTTTGTATTTGCAAACTGCTTTGCATAGAGGGCTGTGCCCTGTCTCGGGTTTCCTAGGTAGTACTGGGGTAAATATAAATCAGTGGGTGGAAGTCAAGTTAAACTTTTCTTTAAAAAAAACAAACAAAAAAACCACACTCCAAAAAACTTCAACAACAGCAACAAAAACCTAAGAAATTCCCCCCCCCCAAATAACCTTTGGATCTTAATAGGTTGTTAGTGGCTTTATATCTTCCCTGGGCATGGAGTGACGCACTGTTGATACGTTTCCCTTCATCTCCTGGTGTTCGTGGTTCTGATACACTTTTAATCTAATGTTTTTCTTTTTGCTTACAGAGCTTTACAGTACAAATATTGTGAGCCTGTCTGGAATGTGCACGCTGTATTGCAGCCTTGCCAGGGCATTTCTAAGACCCAGAGTCAATGTAGACCATGAGGGTGCTCCACCACCTACCAGCTGAGGAGAACAATAACATCACTGTTAACGTCAGCTGAGTTTTAAGTGTGTTAATATTCTTCTTTTCCATATGAAAGAGAAGGCAGTTTTCACATTGTTCTTTAAACACATTGAGGTCAATGATTCTGCTTCCAGGGTTTAGGAAACATCTTCCCCAAAAGAAATACAACATGTTTTCCCTAAGGTGTGTTTCAGTTCGTGGTGTTTAAATCTTAGCAGAAGCTTGCGGAGAACATTTTATTACTTCAGTTCTAGTATTTCAGTCACTTCAAGGATGTGAAATTACGAAGTTGGTTTTAAGCAAAACAGATGTGCAGAATGCGAGGCATGGCAAGAGGGCACCCAGTGCAGAGGGAAGGTCCTCTGGCTCATGTGGCACTTCCTCCTGGAGCAGGAGGGGAGGCTGCAGGGGGTTTCAGCTGGAACAGCCCAGGCCTGCAGTGTCCTCCTGCACCTGGCACAAATGGGGACTCAGTGCTTGTCGCCGCATTTTCCACATCAGATGCTCTCACTTTGGTCTTCTGAGATACTGCAGTTTTATTTCCTGCTGTTTCTGGTATCGTCATAAAAACTTCAGACAAAAATTCTTCGCTCTGTTTCCAGCCTTACTGTAAATCATGAGCTTTGAAATAGCAGGGAATAGAGATCTTGGGAAACACCAGTGTAGGAAACCAAGAGATTTACTTTCACTGATATAGATAAACCAGAGCGCAACTGTTCTTTAAATTCTATGCATAGCTGTGAAAAGTTAGAGCCAAATTCCCGTTGTAAATCAGGGTAGCTCTATTAATGTCAGTGGATCGGTGCCAGCACATCCCAGACAAAGCCTTGGCTCGGTCTATTAATAGCAGCGGAGTAATGGAGCTGCTTGGAGAGCTCTCACTGGGACAAAACTGATTAAAAAGAGATAAGAACGATGGAGGAATCTGCCCCCTGGCTCTCTGCTGGAATGCAGCTCCCGCAGGGTTTGATCGCCTGCACCTCCCAGCACCTCCAGGTACCACCGAGCTCACCCAGCACAGCCAGACCCAGCAGTCACTGCAGTGGTGCAGGCTCTCAGGTGTGGTCTGTTCATTGGGATAACGTAACAGCAACGTGACGGCAACTTCTGCATTTAGTGTCAGCGCAGTCATTCTCTCGGCTGCTTTTCTTTCTCTGTAGCTTCAGGAAATCCAAGGTTTTCCTTTCACCAGACATCTAAGGGTTTTATTTCTTTAAATTCTTCAGTACGCCACAGTGAAAAGGATGCAGAGTGGTATCATCAGCCATAGATGCTTTGTCCTTCCTATGTGACCCTGTTATTCAGAGACAGACAATTAAATTTCACAGCTGCATTTTAGATCATCTCTAAAGAGAGAAAACTTCTCCAGGTGTCCCTGAATGGTTTCTTACTACTCTTAAAAAGATGGCTTCAAAAAAAAGCCCCACAGAAATTCCCACTGTGCTGTGGTGTTGTGCTGTTTTCATTTCCCAGAAACTAGTTAATGTATTTACTGTGCCCCACCAGTCCAAGTTCCCTTTATAGATTAACTTGTGTGTTTTGGCTCCTTCCCATCTCTTCCTTTGGCTCCAAATGAATGATACCAGGACTGTCTTTGAAACAAGGCAGGAGTGGGAAGGTTTTTTTGGTTCAACAGCAACATCACCCCTGAAACTTCTCTCTCTGCTGGCTTTATGAGGCCCCACTGCAGAAGTGTGGGATTGGGAATGGCAGATTAAGGGTCTAGAGAGTTCAGCCTTTTTGAAGAAAACAGACCTGTAATATTCTGGTAGGATTTGGAAACTGCATCTCCTCAGAAGGGGTCTCACTGGAGCAGCTTGTCACTAAGGGTTTTCAGGAGTGTGTGTTTGTTTTATTTAATAACTAATCAGTCTTTAGAACTGATTTAAATGAGAACTACTAAATGAGGCCACTGGCTGGTACCTGTCTGGCTTGCAAGGTTGTCTTTTATTAGAGTTTCACATAACCTGTGAGCGTGTCAGAGGGGTTAGAAGGTGACAGAGGTAGTTGTGGGGGTCACACTGGTAGGGTGACCACCTCCCGCATGTCTTCTGCTGGTCTATTAGTGGGCTGCTTGTAGACACCTCATTTGTCACACTACACCTGCGTGCATCGTGTATAGCAATCAGAGAGTAAATGTTGAGTGCTGCTGATAAACACAGGCTGTTTTCTAAACTCTACAAAAATTGTGTATTTGTTGTGCATGATCTCTAAGCTGGTGCTTTCTGGTACATTTGGTACATTTGCAGGGAAGTTCTTAGCATCAGTTGTAAAAAAAAATACCTTAAAACCTATGATTTGTTACTGGCAGCAGAATCTCCCATCGAGACACTTTATCACTCTGCCGTCAAGCAACTTTCTACAAGCCTTTGGGAAAGGTTTTCCACGATGTGTTTATTTGAGCATGCATGGAAATGGCATAGAGGCTCACTGGAACGATAAACCATTTCATCTTGTTCTTGATATAAAGTATGATTTGGTTCTTGCTTCTCTGAGGAACAATGGCAGCCTTTAAAGAGGGGGAAGAAGGCTGATAAGACTGATTATAATAATGATTTCTTCCTGTTTGATAATACTGCTGGGTTAATCTATGCACTCCTGATTTGATCCAGCTTCCCGTGGGGCACTGACGTGTCCAATGGACTGTCCGTGTATGCATATTTCTGAAAGGAAATGTGGAGGCACTGGTGGGGTTTGGGGCACACTTGGTGCAGTGTCATTGCAGTCACGTTGTTGCAATCCCCCATGCTGTTTAGATCCATCCTAATGAGTGCAAGGCACCAACCCATGGGTGTGAGCATTTTGGGAAGCACAACCCTAAGTCACTTTGAAACGTCGGGTAGCCAGGTACATGTTGTATTTAAGCACCTCCAGGATTAGGCACCGTCTGAGCTGGGATTTTCAGCTTCTAAGTTTTTTTCAAGGCAGATTCAGAATTAGTTTGATTCTGGCCCATTATATTTTGCCATCATAATGAGAGGGCATCTTCTAATTGTATGTATAGTCTTAGATTTAATAAAGATCTAGAGAAATCTTATTATTAAGGACTTAGTTGCTCTGTGATAGAGGAAATGATCATTCCAAGATGCTGATAACTACTGAAGCCAGAGATTTACTTCTGGCTACTCTAAACACTATTTTCGAGGTCTCACCTTGAGCACACAGGCGATGCTCGCTGCCTGATCTCCCCAACTGCAGTCAGAATCCTCCCACTGAGTCTTTTTCACAAGCTTCTCTTTCTTTTTAGGGTGCTCTAGATATTATTGGAATGCAACTACAGAGAAAAACATGCTTTTCTAACAGCTCAGTTGTGGACATCTAATCATGCTTTGATTTCTGGAAATGCTACAACATGGCTTCATCTGGGAATGAGATAGAAAGGTGGACTCACAGGCAAGGTGGCAGAATTGGAGAGCTGGTGGAGTCTGTGGCCTCTCCTGAACCTGGTAATGGTCTTTCACCGGTGAAGTCAGTCATCTGTGTGGATCATATCTTGCACCTCCCTGGCAGAGCAGACTCTGCTTATAGCTCTTTCTCAGGGGGATCAAATGCTCCAGAGTATCCCACCCCATCGTGCTATGGTGAAAACTGCTCTTTGCCTCCAGAGCAGGGACCGTACATGGACTCAGAGTATGTCAGAGGAATTTATAATCTCAGCACAGCAAACTCTGACCTCAGATGCCTGCATCCACACAGGACACCAGACCCGAGCACCCATAACAACTCCCACAGCACCAGTCTTGCTGCACGCTGTGGAAGCACTCCCACCCGAGGGACTTTAAACCAGGGACCGCTGCCTCCGACTGCACCTCCACCTTCTCCTCCCACACGCCTCGATAGCTATAAAGTCACCAAGCACCTTGAAAACTCAAGAGGGAGACGCAGCTCTGGAGGTCATGGTGAGTGCAGCGTGCAGGACAATCACGTAGCAGATAGGGATGTGCCACGGAGTCGATACAAGGATGAAACTGCTGAGCAAGATGTAGTGGCTGCTAGGAGAAAGACTCTGGAAAATAGGGGCCTTTCTTCTTCTGATTCTACAAATGAAGCATCTGTATCAAAAATTCAGGGGTTAAAGACAGAGGAAAATGGAGAGTGGAGCCCATCCCAACAACCTAGAAAGAGAAGCAACCCACACATTTTCAGCAGACCTTCTTCATTCATTTTTCAAGAGTATTTAAAGACTGACTCTGTGGCTAATGTCCCTAAAATACTTTCTGCTTATAATTCAGTTCATGCTTATAATATTCCTGGAGAGATGAACTCCAGGTGCTACCACCCGGTGCATACCAACCCTAGCGCTGTTAATGATACACAAGAAGACAAACAGCATCCCTGCAGTCTACGTCAGCCAACTTTCAGAGAAGCAGATCTGCAAAGCAAGGTGCCAGAACCCAGCCACCGAAAAGGATCCTTGCCCTGTGCTCAGTGCTCGCTCCGTGCCGAGTTGCATTCAGACATGGATCAAGAAGTCTTTGAGGACAGTTGTGACTTAAAATATATGGAGAATGCTCTTCTCATTAAAAACGCTTCCAGGAAGCTGAGCAGTTGTTCAGATGAAAATCAGCGCTATGGCTCTGAAGGAAAAACTGGGAGTGACGTTAGGGAACCGCTCCTGAATCAGCAAGCCAAAATGCAGAGATCATCACTGTCCTGCAGCTACGATGCTGCAGAAGCAGAGCACCCTCGCTGTGAGGAGTCAGATCAGGGAAGTAAGCAGTGCTACGACAACACTAACCAAGTGTCTTTTTTCAGACCGAAGGAAGATTGCACATCTCAGTTTTCACACAAAGTCAAGAAAGAAAGACAGGCTAATAACGGCAGTCCTGACCCGCGCACGCATCTAGAAGAGGAACCTCCTGTTCAGAAATATCACCCTGAATTTCCAAAACAGCTCTTAAGGCAGCTTCGGGATGACCTTGCTGATGAACAAATAACCAGGCAGACAACTCCCATGCTTTACTATCTTTCAGGGGGGAAGCCCACCAACATCCTGCACCACAACAAACTCACCCAATGCCAAGAGGACTCAAGGACCTCACCAAAGGAATTTCCAGCAAGCAGCTCCTCTGCCTCAGCGCTGTGTCTGGAGATACAAAAGCAAAGCAATCGCCTTCAGAGGACCAACCACCACCATGAGTGCAGTGCTGATGATCTGCGTGAGGCTGAAGATCTCATTCTCGGCAGTCCTGCTTCATCCACAGATGAGAGTTCCAAGAATGACTACAGAGAGAAACTCAAAGTGGCTCAGAAAAAGGTTCTGAGAGAAACTTCCTTTAAAAGAAAAGACTTGCAGATGAGTTTGCCTGTTAGACTCAGACAGAAACCCTCTAAAAGACCTTCAATTGAACACCTTAGGTCTTTCTCATTATCCAGTGCAAGTGAGGATGCCAAACCTGTTCCTTGTTCCCCTTCTCACCTAGAATCCTTGGAAAGTTTCCACAGAGATGAAGAAATTAAGAGGCCACAAACAGGTCGAATAGGGGGAAGGAAAAGGGTAACAAAGGAGCAAAAGAAACTGTGTTATTCTGAACCTGAGAAACTGGATCAGCTGGCAGATAAGGAAGTATGGAGTCAGGTCAGGGATGAAATCTCTGAGGAGGATGCAGTTGCAGGTAGGAGGAAGACTCTGGAGAACAGAGGGAGGGCACTTTCCAGTTCAAGCATCTCCAGGACGGAGCTGAAACAAATCCAGCATACCGCGCTTATCGAGTACATGGAGCGAAAGATTAACCAGAGACCAGGCAGTTCCCAACCCCTCCCGCTGCACAAGCCACCCCTGCTGAAGAGGCTGTCACATCCCAAATGGCCTCCTGGCAGGGTTTCCAATCCAAATGGGAGCAGGAAGGTGCAGAACACAGAGGTTTGCTGCCAAGTTGTCTCTACAGAAAAATCTCCAGATGTTTTTCCCCCTTTGACGTGTGTTCCCCCACTGAGCGTGACCAGCGGACGTGATCCCAGCTCTGCTGCTGCAGCCACTTCAAAGCACGACCCAGCTCCCAGCGGAGCAGACAGGAGCCGCACTGGGAAGTGTGCATCAGCCGAAAGCCTCCCACAGGCTGGGGATCCTGCGGCTGGGAGAGCTCACGAGAGGTCAAAATCCACTCCTCCTTCCACACAGGTAGGAAAGACACTAAGGTAGTAATGATTGTTTGAGTCCAACTTATGACTGTCTACCTGCCTTAGACAACTGTGGGCCTATTCACATGAAAAACTGTTGGACACCATGGAAGAGGAATTAAGACTTGATGTATTTATTTGTTTTAGCATGCAGTAGAGAGATGCTGGATGTGGAGGAGAAGCCACATTTGCTGAATCTGTAGGAAATGCTGTGTAGCTGTTTGAAAGCAAAATGCCTGATCTGCTTTGCAGTGTGCAGGAAAAATACTTTGGGGGATTTTGGGAGAAGTACTACCAATTTCAATGCGTTAAATACTTACGATTAATGATAACAGTTAATTATTCTTGAAAGTATTTTGTAAGAAGGTATTGCGGACAAACGAGGTGTCCGTTAACGTGAACAGTTACAAGA
Organism: Mesitornis unicolor; assembly: GCF_000695765.1. Taxonomy (NCBI): domain Eukaryota; kingdom Metazoa; phylum Chordata; class Aves; order Mesitornithiformes; family Mesitornithidae; genus Mesitornis; species Mesitornis unicolor. Next base: position 38,993 of record NW_010208047.1, read on the forward strand.
GAATTGCACAAGGGCGGAAACTTCGTAACAGCTGCCGTGTTTCAGCAGTCACGGTTGTTAACTACAGCAACTTCATTAAAGCGCTGTCCCAGAAAAGGTCATTTTAGAGACAGTGTTATAAATAACCAACCTTTCTGGCCTCTGAATCTGAAGGGTCAGAAAAACAAGCTAATATGCTACTGAAGTTACCAACTGAAAAGGATAACAAACATGGGTGTGAAATTAAACAGCTACGTACTCTGAGAGTGCCGGTTGTCCCAGTGTGCTGTTTTCATTTCCAGGATGCTTACAGATGTGCTGGAGGCCCAGCGGCGCTGTCTCGGCGTTGCGAGAGCTTGTTCGGCACCCCCAGGTAAGGCTGCGAAGGCTGAGCCTTGGTAGAGCCCAAGGTGTGAGAGCAGCCGTCGTTGTCTGCTTCTGACCTTGTCCATGCGGGAGTATTCATCTGCTGTGCTATTTGTGTCAGTTTGAAACAGTCTTTAAAATAATCTCGACTGTGTGGAGCAAGAGTGGAAAAGGCAGAGGGTGCCTGAGCTGCTCTGTGTGTGGCAGCCGCGCTCCTCAGATCTCTGAGATCGCAGCTCCCTCATCTGAGCTCTGTGAAAACAGCATCTGCAGCAGCGCGGATGTGCCTCATCTTGAAAAATATCTGTGCTCAGAGTGGGGGAATAGGGGCTTTTGATGTGGTTTTTTTAAAGGAAAAAATTACTGTGCTGTCTACACGTGGCTAACTAGGAACTTTGTATGTTAACTCTTGATATTTGGTTTGCTTTTTTGAGAAGCATCAGGGAAAAAAGGAGCTGAACTTTGTCTCAACGTGGCAGTGATGCTGACACTTGTAGTCAGAATTTCCGTTGTTTCAGTCATTCACAAAGATCCAAAGGGTTTCTGAAGGCTTGATTATCTTAGAAGAAAAACTGTGGTTTTAGTAAGATTTTGAAGTTTTTCCTAAATTTTCTAGTTTAGCTAAGAGATATAGCAGGAGAAATGTCACTGGAAGTTCTGGACGGAACAGTAACACCATAAACATATTTAATCATAGCTCTAAAATATGTGCAAAGTGATGAAAATATGAGAAATCCAGAATCAGTTTCATTAGTAATTAATTTAGGTGCTCATCTTTGGGAAATAGCTGTAAGTGCAGGTTTCATTCTCTTACAGCTCTATCTCACAGAATCCCAGAACGTTAGGGACTGGAA
>NW_010208048.1:0-1258 GCF_000695765.1 Mesitornis unicolor
TAACTTGCACTCCAGACTCTTTCACCATCCCCCCTAGGAGTTTTTGTACCTGTTACTCAATTTGAAAAACAAATTACTGGAGGAGTGGCAGTCTCGAAAATAATATATGCTTTCATATTTCAGCAAAGAGAGATGGCCAACTAAAAGAAATATATTAATACTGGCACCTCCACTGAGAGAACGATGGCAATATTATTGGTGAACAACAATCCATGGGGGAGAGGGGCACTGTGAATATGCCAGCTGCAGTGCAAGCCTTGATCAGATAAAATAAAGCTTCATTAATGCTACTGCTCCTGGAAATATTATTATTTTTTAATATATATTTGTTTCTATGTGCAGATTTTGGGTGCTCTGGAGTATTAAGCTCTTTGACCACCGTATCTGAAGAAAGACTGGAATCAGGATGTGAAGGAAGGGGCTAGGTTTTTTTTACCTAGGGACCTCATCTCCAACAAAAGCCTTATCTCATTTCGCTGTTGTGTCAAACCAGCACAGTGTGAGTGCCCTGCCTGCCTCACCGATGAGCTGCAGTGTGGTGTGCTCATTTATTGCCTAGAGAAGCTCTAAAGGGCTCTGCTGCAACTCGCACTTTTGCTGAGAAAATGCCACATGCTGGGCTAAGTTCATTTGTACTCTAACTCCATTAAAGCTAATGGGCTTTCCCTTGGGATGAAGATGGTTCCTCGAAGCTAGGTGGAAATGAAAGAAGACATCACTTAAGGCAGCCGAGATATGACTGAAATGAAATCCGAAACTCTTTATTCCTGGGTCAGGAGCTGGTTTTACCTTTTCAGCTTATCTTCTGGTCTGGAAAGAATTTTATAACATAGGATAACCATACCCTCATCTAGGCTGGGTAATGAACCATGCACTGGGAAGCATATGATTCCAGACTGTGTGGCTTCCTCACCCTGCAGCCCACCACCTCCATATCTCTTGCTAATCTGCCTCTTGGAAAAAAAATAGTGTTAATATTTTCTTTTTTTTTCCTGTTCTGCCCTAGCTGAAGCCTTCTTTTTCTGAGGAGAAAAAAAAATAAATCTAACGCTGGCTCTTGCCTAGGCGTATTTGATAGTGGGCCATCAGCTGAAAGTGCAGGCAGCACTGGCCTTCAAGGGTGGTAGTGTCTTAGGTTGCAAGAATCCAGAATCCTCTCCTACCTTTTCTTTATGCCTTAGTGTTTTCTCAGTCCTTCTAAATTTGTGCTATCAGGGTTTTTGCCTGTCTCCAGGCTGCCAGAATACTCCTGTAGGGA
>NW_010208048.1:1289-3514 GCF_000695765.1 Mesitornis unicolor
GGCATGGAGCACCCATGCTTAGCACTGACATTCAGATTCATTTGGCGTCCCTAAGCTGGTCAGACTGTTTGGCTTCTCCATGAAGAGTCCTTGTGTCTCAGTGTATCTCCAAAACACTGTCTCCTAAGTCATGCCACACAGAAATTAGGGATAGGCAGAGAGTTCAGTGTTAAAGCCATACATCAGGCTCTGACAACTGTCTTTTTTTCAAACTTCTATGAATTGGAGCCTTTTTGAAGGGATTCCTGACATTATATATTGAGGCAATATGAGCTGATCTATTTTAGATGATACTCAGTGTACAATGTGTCTTTATACCCCAGATGTAAGAAAGCATGACTTTTCAACTCAGACTATATAGAGACTTGTGTGTATAGTTGCTTCATTCAGACTTCATTGTTGGACAAAGTGATGGCTGTGACATCTCCTTAGGCATCTTCTAGCAAATTCCCTTAGAGATATGAGGGTTCATCTGAAAAAATGCACCTCACGACTTCAGATTGGTTGGCATCAGAGAGAAAGAAACGTCTCAACAGAGGCATCAAAATCAGTGGTTATTCAGGAAGGACTTGTACAGGCTGTCTCTGAGTACACAATGTCACATGGTGCATGGGAATTTCTTAAAGTTTACAGACACTTCTTAGACAGTGTATGACCTGGGCCTGAGAGGATATATGATTAACCATGCCAGCTGGAAGCCGCTCCTAAACTCCCCCAAATTTCACTGCATGGAAATAATAACCACTTGATGACATTTCACTGGGCAATGTGGCATCAGAAGACAGGAAGTTTCTTCCTTGAAGACTATAACAGGGAAGTGCTGTGTGTTGCAAGGATGTGCTAATCATTTTTAAACAGGCAGCCTGCAAAAGGACAGTGGGAGGGTACACCTCCTTCAGAAATGCTGCTCAGAAAGGTCTATCATTCAGAGGGAAAGAGGAGAAGGTAAGAGAGTTCCCTGCCACCTATTTCGATATTCTCCTGAGGACTAAGTAGCTAGCTCTCCAGCAACGCGAGGGTGGGAGACCTTGGAAAACTGATTAACTTAAAGAACTGGTAAATGTAAAATAACAGCTGTGCCTCCCTCCCACCAAACACAGTGCCATGTATAGCTGTGGTAAGGGTGGGACAAGGCTTAGAAAAGGAAGCTCAAAGCACCAGGACAAAGTGGCAGTGAAGGACACACCCAGGGCATAACTACATCAGCCACCTGCCAGGTGGAGTTAGAGAGCACCTCTGCTCTGGTCTCAGACTAGTCCTGAGACCTGTATGAGAAGATAACCCAGGGCTCAGCACACTGAGGAAATGAAGGAGCAGGGTGGAGGCACAGCCTCTCCTCTGAAGTGCCAAAGGTGCACCCTGTAGGCAGTGGGAGCAAAGCCCACCTGCACAGCTCCTGTTCCCACCCACAAGGCTGATGGAGGCAGCGCCATCACAGAATCACAGAACCACAGAGTGGTTTGTGTTGGAAGGGACCTTCAAAGATCATCTAGACCAATCCTCTTGCCATGGGCAAGGAAATCTTTTCCCTAGATGAAGCTGCTCAAAGCCCTGTCCAACCTGACTTTGACCAGAGATGGGACATCCACAACTTCCTTGGGCAATGTGTTCCAATGCTTCACTGTTATCACTGTAAAGAATATCTTCCTGATGTCCAATCTGAACCTACACTCTTCCAGTTTCAAACCATTGGTCCTTGTCCTGTCACTACAGCTGAAAAGTCTCTCTGCATCTTGTAAGCCCCCTTTAAGTATTGAAATGCTGCTATCAGGTCTCCCCACAGCCTTCTCCAGGCTGAACAACCCCAACTCTCTTGTTGAACTTCATGAGGCTCGCTCCTCGGGGCCAGCACCCGAGACACCCAGACTGGCTGGTCGCGTCCTAATGGGAACCCCGCACAACTCCTCCCAGCGCAGACTGGGGGGCCAAGCCAGGTCAGCGCGGCCGGCGTGGGGGTCGCCATCACGGGCGGACAGCGCGAGCTCGACACGGAAACCGTTACTCGCCCCTCAGTGGGGGGCTGGGGGGATTTAGCCCTTTCCCCCCTACCCTGGCCACCGCCCTCTCCCGGACGGGCAGCAGGGCGGGGCGGTGCCGGGGCGGGCCGACTCCTGTCCCCGCCCTCAGCCGTGGCGGCACCCGGTCTCTTTGTGCCGCCCGCCCAAGCAGCGTGTTGCCCTTCGTCTCCCCTCGCCTCGCCTCGCCGCGGCGCTACCCGCTCAGCT
>NW_010208049.1:0-437 GCF_000695765.1 Mesitornis unicolor
GGCCACCCAGCTCCTGCTGCGCCTGGGCCATGACCAGCGCCTGCCCTTGGACCCCGCGGCACTGGGGGACGCGCTGCTGCGGCGCCTGGCGCCCCTCCAGGTCAGACCAGTACAAACCAATACAAACCAGTATAGACCAGTATGGACCAGTAGGGCACTGGGAGGGCAGTGGGAGGGCAGTGGGAGGCACAGGGGCTGCCCTTGGACCCCTACGGACTGGGGGATGTGGTGCTACACTGCCCAGTGCCCTTCTAGGTCAGACCAGTACAAACCAGTATAAACCAGTATAGGCCAGTATAGACCAGTAGGGTACTGGGAGGGCACTGGGAGGGACTGGGAGGCACTGGGAGGCACAGGGGCTGCTTCTGGACTCCATGGCACTGGGGGATGCGCTGCTGCGGCGTCTGGCGCCCCTCCCGGTCCAACCAGTATAAACC
>NW_010208049.1:504-2361 GCF_000695765.1 Mesitornis unicolor
GAGTCGCTGGGGCTGCTGTTGAGGGTAGGACGTGCAGTCCTGTGCCCCCCAGCGCTCCTCCAGGTCCAACCAGTATAAACCAGTATAGACCAGTACAGACCAATATAGCACTGGGAGGGCACTGGGGGACACTGGAGGGTACTGGGAGGTGCTGGGGCTGCCCCTGGGGCTGGGGTGTGCAGTCCTGTGCTACCTGGCACCCCTCCAGGTCCAACCAGTATAAACCAGTACAAACCAGTATAGACCAGTACAGACCAGTATGGGACTGGGAGCACACTGGGGGACACTGGAGGGTACTGGGAGGCGCTGGGGCTGCTCCTGGGGGTGGGGCGTGCAGTCCTGTGCCACCCAGCGCCCCTCCAGGTCAGACCAGTCCAAACCAGTCCAGACCAGTCCAAACCAGTACAGAGCAGTGGGTGTCCGCAGGCGCGGGGGCTGTCCCTGCGGTGCCTGTCGTCGGCCCGGGGGGACGTGGTGCGAGCGGCGGCCGCGCTGCGCAGGGACATGGCCGGCTCCGAGGCCACCAACGAGCGCCTGAACCGTGGCCAACGAGCGCCTGACCCGTGGCTTCAACGCCCGCATCATGGCCGTGAGTGACGGCGCCGTCACCTGACGCGGTCATGTGACACCGGCGCCCAAGCCCATTGGCCCCGTCCCTTGTTCCTGTCCCATTCACAAATCCCCGTCCCATTCACAAAGTCCCCATCCCATTGACATTGGCCCCGTCCCTGTCCCATTCATGATGTTCCCATTGATGGCGTCCCCATGTCCCTGTCCCCATTGGCCACGTCCCCGTCCCCATCCCTGTCCCTTGTCCCCACCCCATTGACCCCGTCCCCGTGTCCTTGTCCCTATTGGCCATGTCCCTGCATTCACAAATCCCCGTCCCATTCACAAAGTCCCCATCCCATTGACATTGGCCCCGTCCCTGTCCCATTCATGATGTTCCCATTGATGGCGTCCCCATGTCCCTGTCCCCATTGGCCACGTCCCCGTCCCCATCCCTGTCCCTTGTCCCCACCCCATTGACCCCGTCCCCGTGTCCTTGTCCCTATTGGCCATGTCCCTGTCCCCAGCCCTGTCCCCATCGACCCCATCCCTGTCCCCATGGACGATGTCCCTGTCCCCATCTCTGTCCCTTGTCCCCACCCCATTGACCCCATCCTCGTGTCCTTGTCCCTATTGGCCACATCCCTGTCCCCATCCCTGTCCCCATCCACCCCATCCCTGTCCCTTGTCCCCAACCCATTGGCCCTGTCCTTGTCCCCATTGACTGTGTCCCTGTTCCCATCCTTGTCCCCATGTCCCCACCCCACTGATGATGTCCCCATCCCTGTCCCCATCCCTGTCCCCATTGACGATGTCCCTGTGCTCATCCCTGTCCCTTGTCCCCATCCCATTGGCCCTGGCCCTGTCCCCAACCCCATCCCATGCCCCTGTCCCCTTGTCCCCATCCCTGTCCCCGCTGACCGCGTCCCCGGCCACGTCCCTGGCCCTGTCCCACGTCCCCATCCCCGTCTCCATCCCTGTCCCCGTTGACCAATGTGGATACCATGTCCCTATCCCATGTCCCTGTCCCAAGTCCCTGTCCCATGTCCCATGTCCCCATCCCTGTCCCACGTCCCCGTCCCCGCTGACCCGTGTGGATGCCATGTCCCCTGCTGGCCTGGACCCTGCAGGGGACAGCGGGGACCTTGGCTGGGGACGCGTGGGACCGGGGGGACATGGGGGACAATGGGGACGGCGGGGACATTTGGGACATTGGGGACAACGGGGACATTTGGGACATGGGGGACACTGGGGACAATGGGGACTTGTGGGACAGTGGTGGCCCTGGGGATGTTGGGGACCTTGGGG
>NW_010208049.1:2579-3206 GCF_000695765.1 Mesitornis unicolor
GGGACACCTGGGACTATGGTGGCCTTGGGGACATTGGGGACAACAGGGACGATGGTGGCCTTGGGGATACCTGAGCCCATGGGGACACCTGGGGCTGTGGGGGCTGTGGTGGCCTTGGGGACATTGGGGTCATTGACATCATTAGGGACATGGGTGAACACGAGGACATTGGGGTCAATGGGGACATTGGGGTCATTTGGGACATGGGGGTCATTGGGGTCAATGGGGACATTGGGGTCAATGGGGTCATGGTCATCGTTAGGGACACGAGTGAACAGGAGGGGTCATGGGGGTCAATGGGGACATCGGGGTCATTGGGGTCAATGAGGTCAATGGGGTCAACGGGGTCACTGACGTCATTAGGGACAGGAGTGAACGGGAGGGGTCATTGGGGACTTGGGGTCATTGGGGTCATGGGGGTCAATGGGGTCATTGGGGTCATTGGGGTCATTGGGGTCATTGGGGTCAATTGGGGTCACTGAGGTCACTGAGGTCACTGAGGTCACTGGGGTCACTGGGGTCATGGACGTCATTAGGGACACGAGTGAACACTTGGGGCCATTGGGGGCACTGGGGTCACCTTGGCCCTGCCCCCTCATTTGCATACACGGTTTTTATTGGCCAAAA
>NW_010208049.1:3242-3930 GCF_000695765.1 Mesitornis unicolor
GGAGGCCCTGCCCCCCCAGCCCCGCCCTCATTGGCTCAACGGGCTGTGACGTCATCAGCACCTTGTGACATCACCATGGGTTTGTGACATCATCAGGCCCAGCCCACAGCCCCGTGACGTCACCAACCTGGCGTCCTGCAGTGATGATGTCATCGGGCTGGTGACATCATCGTGACATCACAGGGCACAGTCACACGTAACAGGGCAGGGCAGGAGGCGGCCATCTTGAAATGGCGGCCATCTTGGGGCAGCCATCTTGGAACGGCAGCCATCTTGGGGCAGCCATCTTGGAATGGCAGCCATCTTGGGGCAGCCATCTTGGTGTGGTGGCCATCTTGGGGCACCCATCTTGGCACGGTGGCCATCTTGTGACTCACCCAGGTCCGAGCCCCTTATCACGTCTCCATGGCACGGCGGCGGCCATCTTGTAGAGTCCATCTTGGCACGGTGGCCATCTTGCAGTGTCCATTTTGGCACAGCAGCCATCTTGAGGTGGCCATCTTGGTGCGGCAGCCATCTTGTCCAGGTTGGCGGCCATCTTGCTCGGGTCGGCAGCCATCTTGCCGGGGTTGGGGGGCACGGGGGGGGTGTCTCAGAAGTTGGGGTCCCCCTTGGGGGGTCCCTGCTGGTGCATGGGCAGGGTCACCCCCACGCGCAGGAGGTCCCTGGGGGGGGAGACATGGAGGGG
>NW_010208050.1:0-9156 GCF_000695765.1 Mesitornis unicolor
TTATTATTATTATTATTCAGTATGCTTAATGCAATGGGATTGATATTATTTCCATTGTATTTGTTCCTGTCTCTAATCAGAGAACAACAAATGCAGGTGGAAATCCTATTGAAAGATAAAAAAATGATCATTTCAGTGGAAGCATTAGAGCTAAACAGAGTACAGTTGGAAAGCGTGAAGTACTCCATATTCATGTGCACTAATGCAAATTGAAGGACAATTTTTTACAGAATTCCTTCATGATAAATGATTATTTGCCATAGGCAAAAACTCGATTTGCTGGCTTTGTCTGATTTTCATAAAGAATTATGAATTTAGTGATGTGTTCATCCTGCCCAGCCCAGCCCCATATATTTCAGCCTAGCCCCATATATGGGGACTTAATCTCCCAAAATAAACATTACTTTGTATCCAGTATCATTGGAGATGTTACTGGAGAGAGTGCACTTAAATGCACATTTTTAATAATCTCTCCAGTAAAAACTGTGCATACCTCATCACATTAAGTGCTGATTGTAGGTTATTAAAAACACACACGCTAAAATGCATGAATTGGGTATTTCTAAATCCACTGTACTTAAAGTATCTTATGGCTCTGTCACATTGACCTTACAGCTTATTATTTTTAGTGCATAAATTTCCTGAGTGTTTCTTCTTCAGCATCTGTGTGTTACATAGCAAACAGTTGTTTGTTTCAGGTTTTCTTATCTGTGGCATGATTATTGTGTTGTTATGAGTATGATGTGTTATCACTTGCTCTTTCAGCAGAGTCTGCTCCTTTCTGTCACACAGAAAACCTTACTAGTTTTTAATCAATGTGTTCACAACCAGTGTTTCAGGTTTCACAGCTCCATGCCATTGCAACTTTTTATCACAGTTGCAAGTCAGAGCAGCACTGAACAGAAACACCATCGACATTTGTGGGACTCATTGCATTTGGGGAGTGCTGGTTTTCAGTTTTCTGTTGTGAGAGGATAATATGGTGTCGTGATTTATGCAGTTGTTCTGTCACCCAATGACTCCTCCTCACCCTGGGTAAAGGAAAGGAGACCCGTGTGTTAAAATAGAAACAGATTTAATAAAATAGTAATAATAAAAACTAATATTAATAACAGTATTAATATAAAGTACACAGAGTTATATTCAGCCGATATAGTGGGGGCATAGGCCTCAGGGGTAGGATTTCAGACTAAACCCTCTTGAGATGATAGCCATCGAAGAATGAGGGCCATCCCCAACAAACTCTGCAATTTATAGTGAATGTGACATGTATGGTACAGAATAATATTCATTCGCCAGCCTGGGGTCCACTCTCCTGGGTTTCTGCTTCCTCTGGTCTCTGCACCTGTTTATCTCAAAACTGCTAAAGACCTTGATCATCTCTTACAGCACTGACAGAAAACTGTAACAGTGTCTTATCAACTTTTTGCCCATGAAATCGGGTGTTGTAGTCCTTACAGAATTGCAGATTTACTGAATAGAAAACTGATTCTAAAATTCTGCCCCGGTAAACCAGGACATGTGGTGTTTCGGATAAAAGGCTGAAGAATTTGGTGTGTGATAGATGCTGTTGTCTTCACCCTCCCAAAAATATCAATCAGCAGATTTATCCATAGATTGAAAATAATTTGCCAGCTTTTTCAGTCACTGTGTTCTCTTTTTGTACTATGAATTCCTGTAATGTGCATTCTGTAATGCAAATGTCATCAGCTGAATTTCCAAAGAACGTACTTCATGGTTTCTCATTAATAAGCCTTTTTATATCTAAATAGTGGTAATACAATACTATTTTCTCTTCTAGAGTTCTAGTTTATAAATGATGTTGCCACCGCTCTTGATGCGCTATGTATTTTCTGGGGTAATCTCTGACATAACTTTGTAATTATTATTTAAAAAGAAAAAATGAAAAGAAAGAAAGGAAAAAGAGAAAAAAAGTTACTTCCTAACTTCCCTGTGGCTTTATTATTGAATGTGAGACTTTTTTTTTTTTTTCCCTAGAAACAGATAGTTGAAGAAAAGCTGCATGCTGTTTAATTTTTATTAAGGAAATTTTGTAGCTGACACACTTAGAGAATTGAATTGGATAAATCAAATCTGCACTAGAAACTTGCAAAGAAAATTCTGAGAAACAGTGGGGAAACTGTTCCAGGTGCCCTATCTCCATTTGTGTCATTGAAAAAGCAGAATTCTGACAGTTTTTAAGCAAGACTATTCTATACCTCTGGTATGGAGCTAAATTAACTCCAAAGCAACCTCATGTTCCCAAGAGTTTCATCCCGCAGTGACAGTTTTGCTTTGTGTGTCTGAGTCTTATGTCCGAGTCTTGAGGTGCCTGTTGGAAGGTGTGTTTGACGCGACTTTCCTCCTGGTGTAACCGCGGCTGATTTCACGTGTATTTTTGCTTCTATTTGCAATACAGAGACAAGGTGTTTGGGCAACTTGTTCCCTCTGTATGCGTACTGCCAACCGGGACCAGTACCTGGTGTGAAGTTCACTGCCTGCTCAAGGTGTGACAGGGACACCTGGGTCCCTAGCATGGCACAGCAAATCTAATCTTACCGAAAAAAAAGCATAAAAATTGTGGCAAATGAAATTTCATCTGAAAAAAAAAACAAACCAGTCTTTCTGGTCTTAACCCATCAGTTCACAAATTGTTTGTTCCAGTGATGTTTCTCCTTGTCATAAACATGCACTATAATTTTTTCTGGTTTTGAAACTGTTTCTCTTGGGGTCCAAGGAGGACAAGTATGTGTGGGAACAGAGGAGGAGTAAAAAAAAAGGTAGAAATGTGGTCTCAGTGAACTCAGTATATGTAGAGGAACAAGGAAAAACTGGAGCTGGAGCCTAATATTCTGTTTGCACCAAATAACACCTGAATATGGGCTGTCATTGAATTTATTGACATTGTGACAATGAAGAAGTTCAAAATTACTATAAAAAGGATTTTTACATAATGAAGGATAGGTATAATAAAAGTGTTATTGGTCTATGAATGATATCAGACAATAAAAACCAATTCATGTGATGGTGGTTAAAAACAACAATAAGTTAAGATAGCTTTAAATATAATAATTTAGAATTTATTTTGGACCATGAACACTAAGTCACATTAGTAGTAATTCATGTCTGTGCTGTAATGGGCCCCTCAAACATATTTTTATGTATTTATCTCCAGCAAGAAATAGATGTTAATATGGCACATATGTAGGTGATAAAATTATAAAATTTGAAGAGGGAAGGTTTGGCTTTTTCTTTAATAGACATTTACGATAGAACAGATGGTTTTGATTCATTATTCCATGAATCTTTAAAAAGCTCTTAGTCTTCAGACCGATCATAAGGCACAGCTGGCATCTAATACAAGTCATAGTCCTATTAGGTGAACAAAATGTGAAAAGAAATTTCTGAGGTTTTTTCCTTGTCTCTCTATCATATGCACCATTTATTCTTGGCTTTATTGGTGTGCTTGGTTTGCAGGAGGAGGGAAAGTGTATCAATTTGTGCTTTTATGGTATAGATGGTGGAAATTCACTTTTCTTTCAAAGGCAACCTAGAGTAGTTACACAAATTAGCTTAGAGAAGATTTTCAGCTACAGAAAATCCTCATGTCAGAGAGCTAACCCAACCAGGGCAATATAGATAGGGGAATGTATCAATGCCCAACTTCCTAATTAATTGTGCCATGCTAGTTCCAAACTGCAGGGGTTGCAAGCACTGCAGGGCTTGCAAGCACTACAGGTTTGCTTATGAATACTTGCTGAGTCTTGTGTGACTTTCCTCCACCAAGCTCCAGTGGAATGGATGCCAGAAAAGCTGTTGAAAAAGTCTATAGTCAAGGAATTACATGCTGAAATGGAAATAAGTAAGTAAGCAAAAGCAGAAAATGATAGCAAAGATTCCACTGGTTTACCATTTAAGCATTGATGTTTGTTCCATTCAGGGGAATGATTGCAAGTTATGCAATTAGAATGAGCTGAACTTTAATAACGCACATCAGAATTCTGCTTGTGAGGAAAAGTATCATTTTAGGAACTGGTGAGAAGACAAAAGCTTGCCACTAAAATTAAAACCCAATGAAAGGAACATCTATCTTCCCCACTTTTTATACCCTCCCACCTTTCCACTTTGCTGTTTTTCGCTTTTTTCTCTTAGTGTTCAATATCAACAATACTTCCCTTCTGGCTTCCAAAATATTATTCTCCACATTATGCAGATCAAGAAAAAGCAAGTACAGAGCTCTAGATGCACGTTTGATAGTTCTTTCTAAAAATAGGTGGTCTCTATGGCAATATTTCACAGTGCCCTTGAAGGTGAAAATTCAGTTTTGCTAAGCAGAAGTTTTCAGCAAAAATGATGGATCTCACTTCTGTAAGTAGATTGCTATTGTCAAAGCTGTATATTCAAAAAGTCAAAAGAATTCAGAGAAATATATCTTTAAAAAAGCCTAGACAGACTTTTCCCCTAGTAACTGTTGCATGTTACTGTTTCATTACCTTCTTTGTCTCCTTTTGTTCAGCTCTACAAAATTGCAGTTTGGTTTTCTTAATTTATGACAAAGATCTTCATGAACTGTCTAATCTGTTATAGAAATGAAACACTGAAACAACTCTCCTTATCACTTTAAGAGTTGCTTGTGTTTTTAGAAAGTGTCTCAATATTGACAACATGTATATGCAGCTTGTTGTAATAAGCACCCTTTTTTTTGTCTTTCTAATCAGAAGCAATTTTACTTTTATCTGATCCAGTTCTGTTATCGTGACTCACTGAAAGAAATGCAAGTTTAGCTTTAGTCAGGGCTGAAAGATTGGAACCATCATTGCATTACAAATAAACTGTAGCTCTTTGGTGTGATTTTTAATAATATTTTTTTTTTGGCTTCTGGCAGAGCTACTGTAGGAGAAAAAAACCCCTTAGAGTGACATGTCTTTAGTGGACATGAAAGTATTTCTTTCGTGTTAAGCTTTCAAAATCAGAGTCACCTGTCTATCTTTATTAACTTGCTCATCTTACCTACAGCTATATAGAGGTATATAGAGCTAAGAGGCACATGCAAATCAGAAACTGCAACACACGTGTAGTCCCTAAATGTGAGCTTTCAGAGACCAGATTTGTTTCCTTTAATGCAGTGATTAGTTATCTACTCAGTGCACACTAGCGCATGTGGCAGTATAAAACAGAACACAATTTTGAAGATTCACAGAGGTCTTATGATGTATGAAGCTGCAGAGGTGATGGCCAAAAGGATTATTTTTCTCTTTCCTGATTTTAAAGTAGGTAATATCCAACAGGAAGAATATAGAAAATGTGAGCATAGGATATGGGATTTTAAAAAAGGATCTTTACAGAAGAATAGGTGTCATTCAAATGATTATCAGAGGAAAGGGAGGATTGAGGAGTACAAAGTTTGTGGGTATCAAATTTAAATAAAAAATGTTTCCGTTGAATGATTGACTTGGAGCATATAAAAACCCCCCATAATATCAGGAACTCTAATATATAAATGTGTTATCTACAGTCCATTAAATCAACAGACTGAAATGTCATGATTTAGTTTGCTGGTGCAGCAAAGGATAACATCAGTCTTAGAACAGGAGTATGAGAAATTTCTGAATTGTACTAAAATGCAAAAAAGGCTCTAAAAGTAGTTTTGTCAGTGTTTTTAGCTCTAATAAAGTAGTTTAATGGCTGTAATGTGGCCAACAAATTAACACTGTGAGAATAAGAGAAAATGTCTGCTTATGACAACAGTTCAGCCCACTCAATTCATATGTCCTTTGAAGTCATATGTCTATTCATTGCTCTGTGGTATGGCCTTCATTAAAATTAGGCAGACTAACTTCATTTCTCGGTGGAAAACCATTTAAAATAGTGGACATATATGATGAAAATGTAGGATCCCTGCTTTCAGGAAATGACATTGTAGGGATAAGGTAAAGCATTTGTTATGCTCAACTCTTATATTGTGGAAATTAGTAAGATTAGTATTGGTGAAATATGTTTCTGTACTCCTGGACTTTTGTAGCCTGATGTATATGCCCCAGACATGAAACATCAAAGTTGCAGATGCACAATACTTGGACATACAGTCTATTGTGGGTCTCACGCTGGCAATAAACAAATAGGGAATTTTATATCACCTCACCAACTCTATGTCCTCTAGGTTTTTTTTCAGTAGAAGACATTAAGAGTTCTAACAATAAGGTGGAACTGGAGGAGACCATAAACAAACAAACAAATTAGGTTATGTAGTGTTTTTCAGTGCACAGTACATATGTATATAGGTGTATAAAATCTATAATGCTATAATGTTACTCGTTGTGAATTCTTGGTTGCTTTCCTAATAGTAAACATGGAGTTAGAAGCTCTGAGAAAGCCCTAAGATTCATGCATATGATTTTCGGTGTCAAGTTGTGTCACATCACTACTTCATGTACCAGACCCTCATAACATCAGAAGTAATCTGTATTTGCATATGGTCCTGCTATACTGAACGAATTTAGCGAAAGCTTGCCTTAATAATCTCTCTAGTCCTGTCATTATTCAATAAAACTTCTCTAGTATGTGATATTTAAGTGACTATGAAGCCCCATAGAATGTTATAAAAACTGTTTGTTTAAATCAGATGTGGCAAACTAATTTGAATTAGTTGTTCAGTATTTGCATCAATTTTAGCTTTATGTTGCATGAGCATTATATTAGATGTTGTGATGGGAAATGTATTAGATCTTGTGATGGGGCTTATCATGAGAATATTAGAACCTGCAAAGATAATTTGCAATGCTTCTCCTGTTATTTCTTTGTCTTAGAAATAGGATTAGAAAGAATCTATAACCAAAGTCTGTTTAGTGAGGTTATTTTTTGCAGTGGATCGGAAAACCACTCATTGGAATGAGAAGCTACCAGAGCAACATGAGAATTACTTTCTCTATCAATAAGAAAGTCATTGTTTAGTTTTCCTTGGTCCAAGCTAAAAAGGAGACTTCATATTGAATTTTACTTGGGTGCGTTCTTTTTTGTGTCACGAGCTTGATACATGTTCTGAACATTAGTATTGACAGGACAGGTTGTAGATATTTACAAAAATTCACATTAGAGGGTAGTGAGAGGGAATTTATTTACTTTTTGTATGTATATTACATCTCTTCCCTGAAGCACTTTGTATCCCAAGAGTGTTTTACTCTCCATTATGAATCATTTTCGTATCTACTGAGCACTGAAACTGCTTTTCAGATTAAGAATAAAAAACACATTTTTAAGGCAACAAATCTGGAAAACAAAGGCCTATGCACAGTACTTACATTGCTGCAAGACTTTCATCTTCTCTAAGTGTGAGGAAAAAAACCCACTGAGTCAGGCTTATGAGAAGCTTATTTGTTCTTTTATTACTCGCACTGATAAAGCAGGGAAACTGAGGCTTCAAATGCTAGTATCAAACCTAAAAAAGTATCAGTTTGTTGGTTTGGTTGCTGAAAATACACTTCAGGTTGTACTGAACGGCTCTGGTAATAAATCTGTAAGTAATGTACTTCAGTGAAATATAGTTTGAAAATTCCTCAAAAGGAATTATTTCATGGTAATAGTCTGCTGACTTTTTTAATTTCAAAGAGTGTACTACAAGTCAGTTTCTTCTCTGAATGTTATTACTCTGTTCAAGTAAAAGAAACAGATTTTATAGGCACAGAAAAAATACATCTCATTATTCATTGCAAGTGACCAACGTGCCCAGCGAGGATCAGCTTTTAGCATAATTTTGTGCATTGTGTAAATACCAAAGCTGTGCAAAGCATATTCATTGATAGCTTTATGAGCAGACATAGAGATGGAAAAAAGATCTGTTGAATTGTTAATACTTAATTGTTTTCTTTATGTGCTTCCTCCTTCCCTTCCTCCCTCCCATCAGGATATTGAATTCTGTAGCATATACTGTAGGGTTTTTTTCCCTCATCCTTTCCACCCAGTATTTTCTGCCCTTTCTTAGATACACTTTTCCCAGGGTGCTACCACCTTGTCCAGAGGGCTCAGCCATGCCCTGTGGTGGGTTGGCTGGTACCGGCTGTGTCTGGCCTGGGGCAACCCCAGCCTTTCCTCACAGAGACTGTCCTGCAGCCCCACCACTGCCAAAACCTGGACTCCTGCACTCAATACAGGCACGCAGGAAGTTTACACAAAGCAGGGTTCATTTAAGCTTCATTGCCTTCTCCTTTGCTTCCTCCTGTGAAATATTATAGTAAGGTAAAGCCCTCCATGCAGGGGTGCAGCAGGGCCCTTTAGATTTCACAGTGGTGTAGCCTTTGCTGGAATAAAATTTGTCAGCTGGTGAAAAGCGTAAAACCTGGGGATTGCTGATTCAAAGATGAAAGTTCCCTAATTAAATTGCAGAATGCAATGTAATGTAATCTTTACTAATGCTTTGTTAGTAATGCATTATTGTAAGACTGAAAATAGAAAATAGCGTGCACTGCTTTAATTGACCATTTTATTACAGAGCATAAGCTAACTGGGACTTCTGTTTCTTCTTGGAAGATTTTCTGAACGAGATCATTACAGAATATTGATTACTCATAAGAATTACAATATGTTTCTCATTACTGCCCAACTGAACAAAATTAAGAAAATAGCAAAATAAGTTGCTGTAAGTTATAATCTGTCTTGGCATTCCCTTGGAAAGACAGAGGTTGTGTTTCAGTCTTTCCCCTGGCAAATTTGAACCATAACGTTAAACGAGAAATTTGAATGTTGCTTCTCATAGTGACTGTTAAGAGTGATATATGGACTTAAAGCTCTCAGTTTTGAACATGTTTGGATCTAGATTTAATTCTGACTCCCACAAGATGATAGGTTTGCAGCCTTACTGTTTAAAATACGGTAATATTTTATACAAATTCTGCCATTAAAATCCACATTGTTTTCTTTTGAGGACTGTTGACTACGCTGCTGTGCAAGTCTTATCAACAGAATGAGACACTGTGCACTTGCTGAGAGAGAAATGGGCTGAAAATATTCTATAGCTGTTTCAGAAATGAAGCTTAAAGTATTATCTATAATGCAATGTACAGTATAATGCTAACTAAATTAGCATTTAGTTAAATTTGTATTTCATAAAACAGTTTCATGACATTTTTAATACTCTGCAAAAAATAACTTCTATGGTTCAGC
>NW_010208050.1:9187-48318 GCF_000695765.1 Mesitornis unicolor
GTTCATTATGGGACTGCCACCACATTTGAGTTGTTAGTCTACATTTTTCCTTTTTCCAATATTTTGTTGCTATTTCCAGCATTTTGTAGTCTGAGCAGTTTTCAAAGAGCCAAATTTCTTGTTTTAGATTGACTGTCAATTTAATTATAATTAATTTCATGTCTCCAGGAGGGCAAAGGGTGTATTTTGATTCTTGGCTGTAAGAGACAGTATTGGCCATAAACCACAGCGATCTACACAACTCCCCATGCCCTGTAATGAGGGTGACAAAGGATCGAATACTTGCAGTCCTAGGACAGGAAATTCTTCCTAGCTTTAATAGAACCTCTGTGCCATGGGAGCACAAACAAGGGTTTTAAGATCTGAAATATCTAGAGCTGTCAAATTTTAAGGATATAATGATATGCCAAAACCTGCTGCATTGCGTCATAAAGATTTCACATCTTTTTTATGAAACCATTTTTTAGCATGTAAATCATGACAAACTGACTGTTGTGTGCTGAAAGTTAGAGAACTGCACCAATTTTCAGTGAAATGGTAAGCTCAAATTTATATTGAGGGTACAACAGGTGACTGTGCTCTACATTCTATGCAAACTTTTCCTGCTCCTTTGCAGTCTGTGATGAAGGAGAAGGAATAAACAAAGACCGCAGAATTACAGCATCCCACTGGGATTCTGACCCAAAGCCCAGTGAAGTCAAATTAAGTTTTTCCCGTTTGTTTCAATGAGGATGGAATTAGCTTCAGTGTGAACAAGCAGCTTCATGAATAAATTTAGGAAAAATAAAATTGCTTTCTCTTACAAATTAATTAGCTTCCTTTTTTATTTTTATTAAAACAACAACAGGAAATAACAACATGAAAAACCCTGTTTACTTAAAGACTCCCCAGGACTTAGTCTTGAAACTGAATTTAAATACTACATCGTGACATTGTATTGGAACTTTTCAAAAGACTAAATACCATGATCTCCCTTACAAAAAGGGTCAACTAGAGTTACACAGACTTACTGAAATTGCAAAAGGTCCTTTATAATTCCTCCAGACATCTTTTAAAGATTAGTAAAAAACTTTAACAAAGCTCAAACCTCAATCATTAGAGAAATCTTTTGAGGTTTTCATACTTTTATGTAATGAATTCTAGTGGGGATAATATTTCCATTTAAATTCAGCCTGCTGTCCTGCCGCATGGTAATGGTAAATTTTGGCAAGACTACTGAAGCTTAATTGGAAAAGAGGAATGATATTTTGGCTATTTTGAGGTAAGCACTCAGTCTTACTATAGGATATATCACTGCAGGATCAGAGTACCAATATGAGCTTCTCCTTTGAAATGTCTAATATATTAATATTGTATTAAGGAATCATCTCTCCAGCAGGGACCTAATGTGTTTTGGAATTCCCTACAAAAAAAAAACACTAAAAAATTTAGAAATAATTCCCAATTACTAATGGACTAATTCAGAGCTCTCTAAAGTCAGTGGATCAGCTTTGTACATTCCTTGGCAAGAAACCACTGAGTTATACCATTTAAAGGCTGAACTGGAGCCTAAGAAGGAACTTAAGAATTTTATATAACTGCACCTGGAAGTAGAAGTTAGGTTCTTTCTACATATTTTTTAAAGTTAATATAGGTGATATATATGATATGCTTCAAAATATACTCTGAGAACAATGTCTGCCTCTAAAATCTGAGCATGTACCTTTCACTATATGTAATGAAGAAGAATATCTTCCTTATAAATTATCCAACATGCTATCTATAAAGCCAGGGACAATAAATTCTCACTTGGTACTTCTGGGAGTGGGCAGGTCTTATCTTTTCCATTAGTCAAAAGATATCAGAAGGAGGAAAAAACAACAACAAAAACCAAAAGCAAACAGACAAACAACCTAGAAAGCCTTTTTAATGTATTCCTTAAAGCCCCAAACTTTCAGTAAGAGTCATGTTGGTTTATGCTTGACTACAAAAATAGATCCACTGAGCAGCTGCTCTTGCAAGCAGCTAGGACAAGTGTAGACAAAAGACTTAAATCCTAGCTAAGCTCTATTTTCAGGGATAAACTGTTCTGGAGATCTTATAAGGGCTCTGTATAAATAGAGAGTTTCACCTGAAAGCCACAGCTACCATTCGTCTTCTGTACAGCTTTATGTCACCATCTGCAATCATTTTGTCTAAATTCAAGATCTCCTCCCAGAAATCTGTGGAGAAAAGAAAGGTTTAATTATGAAAAAGGCTTTGTCTGCATTGTCACGTCACCTGATTGTGAGCATTGTGAATAAGCAAAAAACCTGGTATCTTCACTTTCAAGATAGAAATACTGAAGTCAGTCAAAGTTGTACATTTTTTGAAAAGCCTTTTTCAGTATATGTAACAGGATGTAGAAGTCATGCTGATTTATTTGTCCTGTATTGCATAGTGTGTCTGAGAATAACATTAAAGGTGATATATAATAACCTGATAAAAAATCTGTCACATTTTAAAAATAAGCAAATGCCTGCCAAACCAGAACAGATGGAATTCAGGTGTTGCAGTATGAGAGTGCATTAATAATTTCATTATCTTTTTTGTAATAAAAAATTGTGACCTTTTATTGACTCCGTGCAAAAGCAAGTATCTTTTACAAGGAGTGAAGAAGTGAGAACCTTGTTCTTCTGCACTAGAATCCAGAAAAGATCCTTGTGTAAAATTAGGAAATCATCAATCCTCTATTTGTCATATCCCTATAAGCTGATAATTCTTCCTTTTCTTCCTTGATTGTTGTAAGAATTGTATCAATATTTGGGAAGTGATCATACAACAGGTAGTAGTGGTTGTGTGAGTGGAGAAAAAATGAGGGAAAATTCAAGTGGAAAAAATTATCAGAGCTGAAGTGCTGAAACATGAGACACTCCAGTACTTTATTCCTGGTATCATCCTTGCAACTGACACTTCTGTGATACATATAAGAATATTTTATATCCCCCTATGACTAGTAGGTTTTAATAGCAGCATTTACTGAATCATTTTATCTCTCAAATTTAGTAATAAATTTTATCTTTACGTTTTCTTTTTAGAACCTGGAAAATATAAGAACATTACACTTTCGTTGGTATTTTTTGTTTTTTAAATCACTCTACACAACATCCTATGTCTATCTTTGAATAAATCTGATCTCAGGATGGAAGTCAGTTGACCAGTTAGTATGGTAGGATAATGTAGAAGCCATGCACACCCCACGCAAATGTGTTTATTCGAATGCGATGTGTTTATTCATAATTTACGTGCTAGAAAGAATAATAATGTCTGTTTATATATTTTAGGTTTTGATTGTTTTTTGTCATTTATTTGAACCCAAAAGAATTTACCATGGTGATGGCTTTCATTTAATGGTCTAATAGGACCTAAGATAGATGGATATTTACGGCTTTTTCATAGTGAAGTAGTGGATAAGAAGCTCTTTAACAGCAGAATTAGTAGTTAGATGGTGACCTTGTGTAATTGTGAAGTTGATAACTCCTCCTGGTGTCACACACAGGAGAAAGCTTAGCCAGTACTTGCAGCTGCTTCCACACCTTGACAAAACCTGGACTAGGAACAAAAGTCTCGGAGATGAACGTGGCAAATCCAGTAGCCAGGCAGGCTGGGTGGATGTTGCTCTAAGAGTATGAAGGTTATAGTTATGCACAAAAACAACTCTAGCACTGGAGATGGCTGGGATTCATTCCCACCAGAGCTTTATAATCCCTTGTGTCTACACGAGTCATGCTTCCCTTTGTGGCCAAGTGTGGATGGTGCATTAGCTAGCATCACAACCCAGCAGAAACAGAAGTACTGTACATCCGGTAGCAGAGCTCAGGCAGAGGACATGGATCCCCACCAAACCCACTTTCACAGGCCACATTGCTGCCCTCTCATGAAAAAGAGATCTTGGTCTCCTTCTTCCTCGTTGGCTGAGCATTCTGGCTGCTTTCCGTGTGCTAATAAAAAGCATTTGTACTACTACACAGTGAGCTTGATCAGTGAACTGTTCTGGCTGAATAATAACTTTCCACATAGAGAGATCTGAAAGATGTAGTTTTTTGGCCATAGAATCATAGAACACACTGGGTTGGAAGGGACCTTTACAGCTCATCTAGTCCAACCCCCCTGCAGTAAGCAGGAACTTTGTTACTAGATCAGGTTGCTCAGAGCCCTTGTCAGCTTCCTTATCTATTTCACTGTACACCTATTCAAACCCTGACACCAGGACAAGGGAATTAGCAGGCAGGCATGACTAGGAGGGAGGCCATCTCTCCAAAGCAGCAGGACACAGTTACACAAAGTTAAACAATAAAGATGACAAAGCTACTAAATGTAACATAATGGGGCAAGTTTTGTACACATGGGGTTGTGCCTCATATTGGCTACCATAGCAGTGGCCATTTTATTTTATATTGTTTTCAAAGATGTGATTCCCAAGAGAAGTATTGTGCAGAGAACCCCAAGACCCCAGGGTAAAAGTTCAAATAATAATGAAGTAGAAGTTTAAATAATAATAATTTAAATAATAAAGCTTCAATAATGCTCTGTGGACGTTGTACCCTGCTTTTTAGTATGAGCTTGAGGTGATTCCCCACAATGTAGACATCCTGTTGCCTCATGTTTGAGAAGCAAACAGTAACGACCAGAGTTAAGCGTAGCAATATACAGTCTAAATAGAAACACAGCTGTTAAATAGGGGGCATTTCTGAAATAGGCTTTGGAATGCTGTGCATTTGCTATAATTCATATGCAAAACAGTGGCAAGATAGGGACATTAGTTTTTTTTAATGTCACAACCCTATAAATTATCTTATTCTCTTACCTCATTTCTTTGTCTTCCCTTGGCAATTTGTAAGAACTGGAAACCACCTATAATTAGCAAACTGTACTAAAAATACTGAGTTAAAGGCTTTGCTGACACAGTACAAATGGAGAGTAGCACATATTTTTCTTTTATGTGTCTTTTTCTGATTTAGCATTTTGCATGCTAAAAAGTCAAGCTGTTGTTGCTTTCTACTAGTAATAGCCATAAATGTTAAGAATAAAATTAAAATAGCTTAGCAAATTACCGTATTTTTTTTCTCCAAGGGAATGAAATAAAGTATAATAGGTATTGTTTATGGCATTATGGACTAGTTAGATTTAGTGTGCTTTTTACTTCATGTCTACACTGGCTATATAAATCAAAAATGGTCAAATTCAGCCAATATATCGACATTTCTAGCCATGTTATGGGAATACTACCTGTCCAATCTGTAGGTTTTGTATTGACACATCTATATTTTGATGAGGCCATAGACACAAGCCCAAACATGTGCACACATACATGTGGAATTAGTCTGACCTGACCTGGTCTTACACTTCTTGTGGGTGAGGAATTTGTTATTTTTTTCAGTGTCTTTTTTTAAAACTTTTTCCTTTTTGCTTCTTCATATCTATGCGAGTTCTTTCTCTGCATTGTGAGATTTATTATAGGCAACATTATTTGAAAATGGTTTAATAATAAAAGCGCTATGGAAGGAAGTATAAATATTTTCATTAAATAGGATCTTAAATGACAATGTTTTTTCTGTGTAAAGATATACTAAATGTAGAACTTGAAAAGTTTCTGTGTTGGTACTGTAAGTATAATTTTAAATTTTGTTTTCCTTTATGTGGACATACAAGTCTGCTTGATCTTATTTTAAGGCGATATTGTGAGATATAGATCCTGTTAAAAGAAAGCTTAGTGACTGTTAGAAGGTTAAAAAAAATATTAGATGCCCTTATGAGAGCTTTTAGGAGGACATAATTTAATATTAATGAGAACTTATAATGAGACATTCTGGTTACAGATTCCAATAATGATGTGTGTTGAATTTACAGCATAAATTTTGTTAAACCCACTATTAAGATTTCAAAGCAGTGCTGCTCCATCTTGAAATGAAAGGTGTTAAATGTGGACTATTTTTCAATTAAATAATTTCTGTAGAGAAAGGAGAACATACATTTCTACTATTTACAAGCAGTTTCATTTTTGCATGGGCATGTGACATATTTTTGTTCCCGGATAAAGCTCGGTATTTATGCACACTTTAAGCATTCATCTTTAGGTACTAAAAGAAGAATGCTTTTCTTTCCACATAGCAGCCGCTTCCTATTTATTTTCTAACACATGATTTTCTGCATTTAAAGGGAAGCAGTCTTGAAGATCCCAATTTCAATTCAAACCCAGTTTGCAAAGGAGTCAGTTGGAGCTTTTTTTCGTAACATGATTTGCTCCATATATCACTGCCTCTCATGAAGGGATTTCACGCAGCTGCATATTTCCCACTTTCCAAGACAGGATAGTTCATGGAAAGGGAATCACAGAGCCCCACATTACAGGTCAAGCTCACAGGAAGGATGTGACTCCCACTTGGATGATCTCCTCCTCTTCTGGCACCAGCATTCAAACTCTTTGGATCTCAGGGCAGGAGCAGTTCTCTGCAATGCACCCTGGCACTCAGGCATATTCAACCCTTTCTGTTGGCATTATTTGACATATTGTCACCATGGCTGTTTGACAGATTGATTTTTGGCATAGAAGCAACTCGTAAGTTCCTCATCCTTGCTTCCTAGCTGCACCTCCAGGAAAATGAGTAAGTGGAAAAAGAGAAGGGGAAGATGAAACAGAGATGCTGCTTGAGCAACATACTGTGCACTAAAAGAAACAGCTGCCTGTGGTAAAAAAAAAGGGCTGTGTTGAAGGTTTGGAATAATCAGGTTTGGCCGTAGAGCTTCTGCATTTGATTTCTTCCCCTACCGCTACATCAGCATGAGAGTTTATCTGCTGAGAAGTGAGTGATTATTCTTACACGAAACGCTACCAGTCGGCTGTTAACCTGTTTGGCCCGAGGTGAACTGTTGAGCCTGCTCTGACAGGGTGGCTCTGTGCTGCTCATTACATGTGGCAGGGAGCAGTTGGTGGGTGTCCCACTGCTTGCCGGTCTTCCTGAGGTTACTGGTGGCTCTGCATGCAATCGCTCAGTCGGTTGCAAGGAAATGTGATCTTGGGACTATCCTCGCAGCAGTAAATCAGATCTATGTTAGGATGAATATGGTCAGTTGTGCTCCAGTGCCAGAGAAACTCTTGATTCATCATTTTCAGTCTTGGTTGATATGGAAATATTCATGAGTTGGTTTTGTTTTTAGTTTCTGCTTGATATTTCTAATGAGAAAAGGGTACTTTTTCAGTACACCTATATAGGCATGAATGGCATCAGTGTACTTGTTTTTACTTCAGGGTACCCTGATTAATCTCTGTTTCCACAGCTGAGGAAGGCTTTTACTTTGAGACCA
Organism: Mesitornis unicolor; assembly: GCF_000695765.1. NCBI lineage: Eukaryota > Metazoa > Chordata > Aves > Mesitornithiformes > Mesitornithidae > Mesitornis > Mesitornis unicolor. The sequence goes on from NW_010208050.1 coordinate 16,511, forward strand.
GAGCAAAGAACTGCCAAACTGGTGTTTAGGCACCCTCCAGGTCACAACAGAGATTGTGTTTGGGAGACTGAAAGGTAAAGGATATGCCCTAGCTGGACTCCTGTAGGCAGCATAGTGGATAGCTATGTAGTGGCAGCATAGTAGCACTGACTTGTAATGGTATTTCATGTTTCCTGCAAGGTTTATAAAAGTGAGGGCAGAGGTTTGCCAATAGCTGAGAGGCTGAAATCCAGAGCTGAAATGAGCAGCTTGTAAGAGAACCCCTCCCAAATAATCATCACCTAGGATGTGTTGTAAGCGTAGACTGCATAGACTACTATTTCATTTGTGCTGTTGAGATATTCTGGGGAGTTGTTTGTGTGTGCTTTATAGGCTTTTATGAGTTGGTGGATGTCTGTCAAATGTGAGGCTATCTTTTATCAATCCCTGGGGTGTGTGTGAGTGTCCTCCTTCATGAATTTCAAACATTGCCATCTTTTATCTTTCAGTGTACAGTGAATTGGAGTGTCTGGTATTTTGCTGTAGACAGCTTTGTTGTCAATGTGCAAAGTTTTGTTATCCTGCTTCTAGGGTTTTCATAAGTTTTAAGCATGGTGCCTTTTTAGCTATGTTGGCTAAATTTTTAGCCAAGTGTTGGGGCCTCTCAACTAATAGGCACGTTCTTTGCCTGTGTATTACATTTAATGGATCCTTTCTAGATAAATCACAATTTTAAAACAGCGCTGTTTTGACTGATGGAGGGAAACACTAAGAATATTAGCAACACTAATAACGGTACAAAATAGAGGAGTTCAGCTTCATGAGGATTTGAGCCTACAGTAGAAAGCCTGATGGTCAGGTTGGAGATCTGTCTTTTTGAGATTAGCCTGAGAGCTATTTGTTTCTGGAGGGACATGGCTACAAGCCAGTGCATAAGGTCATCAAAGGGCTCACCTCCTGGAAAAATCTGTGTTCCTCGCCAGATTTAGCTGTAAGCTCTTCTGCCTTTATTTAAGACCAAAGCACTGGGTCAGCAGACTTCAGATCTTCTACCCTGGCAACAGGGTGTAAATAAAAAGAGGGAAAGTGAGTTGCAGGCTTTATGTGTATGTAACTTTCTAAGCCCCATCCTGTTAAGCCTCTTGTTTCTTACTTGTGCTTTTAATCTAATCTCAGACTAGCACAGTGCCTTCACTGAATCACAGATTGGTTGAGGTTGGCAGGTTATTTTGTCCAACCCCCCTGCTCAAGCAGGGAACCTAGAGCCAGTTGCCAGGACCATGTCCAGATGGTGTTTGACAGCTTTTTCCAAGAATGGAGACTCTAAAACCTCCCTGGGCAACCTGTGCCAGTGCTCAGTCACCCTCACAGGGAAAAAAGTGTTTCCTGATGTTCAGAGGAAACCTCCTGTGTTTTAGTTTCTGGCCATCACCTCTGGTCCTGTCACTGGGCATGACTGAAAAAGTGTATCTTCTTTGCACCTTCCCTTCTGGTATTTATACACATTGATGAGATCTTCTTGAGCCTTCTCTTCTTCCAAGCTGAACAGTCCCAGCTCTCTAAGCCTTTGCTTACAGTAGAAATGTTCCAATCCCTTCATCATCCTTGTAGCAATCTGAACTCTGTCCAATATGTCCATACATCACTTGTACTGAAGAACCCAGAACGTGACCTAGCACTCCGGTTGTAGCCGGAGATCACCTCCCTCATCCTACTGGCAATATTTTGTCTGATGCAGCTGAGGATACCATTTGCCTTCTTTGCAGCAAGGGCTGATGATCAACTTGGTGTCCACAAAGACCCCCAGGTCCTTTTCTGCCAACTTGCTATCCAACCAGTTGGCCCCCAGCATGCCCTAGGACATAGGGTTGTTCTTCCCCAGGTGCAGGGCTTTGCAATTTCCTGTGCTGAACTGCATGAGGTTCCTGTTGACCCACGGTTCCTATTGGACACACCTCCAGTCTGTCGAGGTTGCTCAGGATGGCAGCATGACCCTCCACCATGTCAGTCACTCCTCCCAGCTTTGCAGTCATCTGAAGACTTGGTGAGGATGCATTCTGCCCTGTCATCCAGATCATTAATAACAGGAATGGACCTAGTATTGATCCCTGGGGAGTACCTTGTGTTTCTGAAATGTGTCTTTGATATACAGCTCTAACCAGATAGTCATCTTTCAAGACTACTAATTAGAAGAAATTTATCTTGCTTTCTTTTTTTCTTTTTCCTAAAAGATATTAAAAAGACTTCATTTTGCAAAACAGTGTATTTGAACACATTACTTTGGTTATGAGTTAATTAAAGTAGCTTATACCCTTAATTTGGCAGGGGAGGGGGAATAAAAGGCTGCCATCACAACAGCATGTGGTGCTCAGACAAGACAAAAACTCACTGCTCCCTAATTGAGATAGCAGTAAATAGCCTTCAGGCACGTGCTTAAGTTCATACCTGCTCAACACAGCGCAATAAAACCAGTGGAAGTTTGGCTAGTGGATTCAATGGGACCATGATTTCACTTCAACTTTTCAGAATTTAGGAGTTCCATTAAAATGGCGCTTAATGTAATAAGATGGCAAACAGCAGAGGTTAAGAGTTGAGCTGATCTTTATGTCACAAGAACCTAAAACTCTCAACACTTTTAGCAGCTATTATGCAGCAACTGGTAAGTCAGCAATAGTACATTAATTTACAGCTGAAAAGCCTATAAACCCAAGTGAGCAGATAATTTTCTATTACTTTTTCAAGTGAGAGACCCACAGTAGGGGCTGTAAAGAAAAGAAAATGTGAACTTCTACAGAGAAGTGGTATGGCGCAACAGGTAGTAGGTAAACGCCTCCGTCTGTGCATCATTACAAAAAGTTAGAAGTATAATATAAAGTAAAGTATTGCTAACCTTCCTTAGGCTAGGCAAATGAATAGAGAACCAGAAACATGAAGGTATTTCAGCAATTTTGCTGAAATTTTTTATGTTGGTCCTCCTAGAAGGAAAGGCAAAAGAAGGAATTTCAGTGGGCGCTTATTTAGTTTTGTTTCCTTTTGTTTCTTATTCCTTGCTAAGTTTGTATAATATAGTTTTGCTGAAGGAATTAGGGAGCTGAAATGCTGAATATTTGAAATATTTTTAATTGCTTGTATGTTTTCAGGGAAGTAAAGTGGAAAGGAAGGTTATTTTTCCAAGTAACATGATCTTGGTGTACTACAAGGTTTTTGTGAAGTGTTGGATTCTTTGTCATTTTGCAGGCTGCAATGGGAACTTTGTAGTCATCCTGTAAAATCATTTACAAAAGAGAACAGGACATTCAGATCATACATATAACTACTTCCATGACCAAACCCTTTTCCAGATAGGGATAACTACAAACCCAACCAGCACTTCCTCCAAGTGTTCCTAAATGTCTTAGGCACTTGTCCCCTCTGCTCTTTAGAGACACTTTATCTCCTACATATTTTATCAGCAGTTTTGTCAGCAGATATTGCTTATTTTCTTTTGTTCCATTACTAATTTAGGATTTGTTACCAGAATATAGCTACATTTCCAGTAAGGACCTGGATTACATTGTTATAAAAATATCTTAGTGGATTGCGATGAAATAAAATAAATTCTCCATTACTTTAAGCCTTTTAAGCTCTGCTTTAATTCTACTTGCTTTTTTGGATTATGATTTCACCAAGAGAAATCTGTGGTTTCTACTGCAGAGAAAGTCAGACAGCATGATTATAAAGGGCTTTACTGGCCTTAAAATACATGAAATGTATGAAATAGTTTTACTTTGTTAGAGTTGACTTTCCCAAGCACTAAGTAGTGTATCTGGTAATGAACACCTTGCTACACTAGCTGTTTTAGAGAGCTGAACTGAATGGACCCTTATAGAGGTACAGTAAAGATGCTATGAAATATTTTTCTTCTTTTTTTGTAGACCACTGTCATAGGCGGGAAGAGGTTATTTTATGTACTTATCTGATGGGCTATCTTATCTATGTGAAACTTGATTTGTTGTTTGAAATTACTCAGTAAAGGAAATTTTCTGCACAGTTTTGCAATGATAGGAGACAGGTTTCTGGATTTTTTTCAGAACATGAGGGAAATTATGTCATGCAAATACAAACAATAACTGTTTTATCAAAATAATGTGTCTGCCATGTAACTCAGTTGTATGGATTCCTGATGGGAGTCACATTTCCTCTACATCTATTCCTATTTGTTCTTTCCCTGTTTCTAAGACTGTCAAGTCTAGACATGCAATGATTCACGAAGCATAGATTTATAGCCAACATAGATAGTAAGATCTTTGAAGAAAGTATTTTAAGGGAAATTTTTCTATTATGAATGAAATCTGATTCACTGAGCATTGTCCTGTGGTGCAAAGTTCATACAGATTTTTTTTGACTGAATCCTATAGCAGGGAGTTGGTATCTTTCTGGAATAGTAATGCTTTATCCTGTTACAGGAGTCTAAACTATTCTGCTTGTTGTAAAACACACTGAACCTGGCCAGTCAAGGCTAAAGATTCAGTATAGGTATATTATAATGCTTTTTGTCTAACCACAAAAAATGTTTAATTTTGTAAATTTACTGTAGGGATAAAAAAACTTGTGTGTGATGTTTCACTGGTAGTATCCTCATAAAAATATATGAAGACTATTTTCTCTTTAAGGATGTCTTGGTCTCAGTAATATTGTCATAAAAATAAAAAGTCAAGTCAAATAAAGGGCAATTAGGATTTCTTTTCTTGTCATCAGGATAAAATTTGCCCTTTTTCTTAGTCCTTTGACTTCTTCTTTGCAGACTGAATATTGAGCTGAGGGGTAGTGTCAATGATTAACATGACAGTAGCTGAAAATAATTTGCCAATGTATGCCATTTGCCTTGCTGTTCCTGTAAATTCAGCCCCCATTACTTTAAAAAGTAAAGATGCTAATTTATGAAACTTAGTTTAGCGAAAGGATTTTTTATTGCTGTTAAAGAATGTGATGTAAAAAGGTGCATGTTGGCTAAGTACAATTCATCTGGGATTTTGTGGGTTTTTATTAAAAAGCAGTTAATGCTTTTTTCAGAAGACACACACTGAAGGATAAGTATATATGATTATTTTCTTCACAGAAGGTAAGATAATAAAAATATGCAGAGACACCATAGAGATTTGAGTTCTTATATGTCCAGCTGATAAAGGAAAAGCCTCATATGACAAAGTATTTAAGATTCTCACCCTAAACATAGCAGAAATACATCTGTAAGCATAATGTTTAATGTATACCTCCACTTTTCAAATTAAAATCTATAAACAATTAGAGTGACCACTGTATTTTTTCCTTATTTTCCTAAAAGTATGTCTCAGACATAGAGCTATATAGTATATAGACTATTGAACATTGCATATTTAAATCCTTTTTAAGCTGCTTCTAAGATGACTCTATCCTGGTAGCTTATCTAACTGAATATGGAGTCATATGCGTTTCATTTTACATACAGTATTTCTGGTACTATAGAAAATCATGTTAGGTGACATTAGAGTAGGAAAATAAATAACTGTATAATTAGAAACTTGGTGAAACCTAAATATGTATATAATGAAGTTAGTTGTCAAAGATAATTGCCACCTAAAAGTCAGTTTTAATTCAGATGATCTACAGATATGATAATCAGTTTTTGGTGACCACATGTCAGACCTGAGGCTAGAAATGGACTTCACAGCTTTCAGGCAGCCGCTCATCAGAAAAAATAGATAAGGCACAAGGCGGAGATCTTTGAACAACTTATTATGTCTACATGGCACATCAAATGCTGAACAGAAATACTAGTTTGGCTTGCAAAGCCTGAACACCTGTGTCAGCACAGCAATAAATGTCAGCTGAGTAGCACAAAATTAGCACTTGTGCAGTTTTCCTGCTTGTAATTCCAGAGCAAGCTCCCTTAGTGTTTCCTCTGGACCTTCTTGTCATACTTCACTGCTCACGCTGCATGAACTGTGATCTTTTGAAGTGACCCTGGTGTTCCCATGGATCCACTTCACCACTTTCTATCAGTTCATTTTACATCAGTTATGCAAAGGAGGATGTCAAGTGTAGAGACCTATAACTTTCTATATCACTGTAGCTAAAAGCATGGCACAAGTGGCTCTTAATTTTTGGGTTGCACAAAGATAGGGAGACCCAAAGAGCTGGGTGAATGTGGGGCCTATCCAGTCCACTTGAGTGGAGCCAGAAGGTCCATGAGCAAGTCTGACTTGGGCACCTTTTTCTAGACCCTGCTGCCTGTAACAAAGGTGGAGCCTGTGTATAAAAAGAGTTTAATGAAGGTATTTTCCTCACCAATGTCTGCAATAGCTGTGGCTATGCAAGGAAACTGAGGGGATTGGAGGTCCATGAAAAAATACGCCAAAGGCATCAAGAGAGACAGAGGTGCTATGAGAATTGCTGGGGAGTGGGAGAGTTAGTCTTTGCTAAAGACAGGATGTTTCTCAGATCAGGGATTTAGCAACTGGGGTCCATTGCATCTTTTTTACCATTTTGTCCCCAGGTCCGAAATAAGATAAGTCAGTCTGGTAAAAATTACCTTTTCTAGATTGACTTTCTGATTTTGAGGAACTGTTAGGTATGGACTGAGTAAAATAAGAGAGCATGTCCTGCTGTTCTGTAGTGATATTGTTAAATGATCCACACTATTTAGTAGCTTTTAGTTTTCATTACTATTTTTATAGTTATTTAGAATTTTAAGCCATAGGGTATAACAAGGCATATTCAGTATCATCTAAATGAATTTTGTAGCGTTTTGGAAGAATATGACTAACGCTGGTGAACAGCTCCAAAATTTCATGTTTAATTTGGAAGGCATGCATGGTAAACAGCTGTGAAATGCAAAATTTTCTATTAGCTTTACTAATGGAAAAAAATCTTCCAGTTAACCCTTGAAATGCAGTTTGAGTATGCAGAATAGTGATTTACCGTAAGTTACTAGAGGTTAATGGGAAATTCTTTTCCTACTTTATAGAACAGTATTACATCCTTTTACACCTTGCTGCCTTAACTGTGTGGTATTAATTAAATAAATGAAAATTTTCAAGGATTATTCTGTGCTATGAAAAGATAAATACATTATTTAAGTCCTCTGAGGGTTATTTATCATACTTTATCACCACTGCCATAAAATCCTTTTAGGACATTAGTCCATTTAGGACTGTAGTTCCCTTGTATTCAACTTGCTTATTGGTTTAAAGGGCATTATGGGCAAGAGGTATGCATTTTAGCATCTCATAATTTTTTTCTTTCAGTAAGTAGATAAAGATGGTTGAAAGGCAGAAAGAGAAATGTTTCTGATTTATGTTTACTGCATTCATTTTGTAACAAATGACAACAGAGCTTTCAAATTGATCAGCAGCTCATTCTTACCCATAACCTGTTGATATTAGTCCATGCCTTACTTTGACACACTGGGCTTTATTTCTTTCATGTGTCACATGTTGCCAGAAGGCAGCGTCAGTTGATCAATAGGTGCAGATCTGGGTTATAAAAGCTACTCTCATGGTCCAGGTGCTACAGAAATCAATAAGAGTGAGTGCTTTTTAAGGGACTTGAATGAAGAACAATTACCTGCTGAAGCTAAATTACATTTTGTGTTGGATCATCTCTAGGCTGGAAGCTAGTGAGCACAAAAGTGAGAAGGTGTAGGAATTAAGGAGCTGACATAGTGACAGATGTGGCATACCGAAGTACTGAGTTAACCTGAGTTTTGGTAAATTAGATCTACACTTATGGAAACTGTCAGAACTGTGAAAGGCATCTGAGGGGATATAAATTCAAAAGCTTGATGCAGGGCTTCATACTTTCCGTCCTTTGAAGAAATATAGAGCTCTAGCACCTTGTTTTGTTTCTGGACTTCTTTATGTTGCTTTATATGTTATGAATTCTGAGCTAGGCTGCAAATGGAGGCAGTTCTGCAGAAGGTGCTGATTTCCAGCTGAGACCTGACAAGGGCCAAGTGAGCTATGCTGGGTAGTATAGTTAATATTACACTGGAGGACACATTTTACATTCCTTGTGTACCTGCAAACACAAAATAATTAAGTGGCAGAAAACTTGAGGGAATATAGAAAGTCTTCAGGTTTCTGTCAGAAAAAAATGTTCTCTTTAGAGTGCACTACTGTTCATATTTCTGAAAGTAAAAATCCTTTGGGGTGGTAAAACCTTGTTCTTCAAATACCAGTTGCTGGTTGGTTGTCAGGATGTAGTAGGTACACTGGTGAGAGAGTATTTTGTTTGGTTTTATTCTCTATGCCTGCTGTCAGAATGATGTATTTATGAAAGTTGCTCTACTTGGAAGAATTACATTATAGGCATCTAAGATAGAAGAATTACATTATAGGCATCTAAGACTCCCAGATGCCTCTGGGCACAGGCATGTTAACAATCTGCACCCTTTTTTGGGGTGTTTTTTGTAATTCATGTCTCTTTCTGTCATTTTACATCAGTATTTTATCACAAGACAGTCAGCAACAATATCCATTTTCCAATGTCCTGCAGCAGTATTGTCTTGTCGTTAACTCTTGTCATATTTCACTCATTGGGTTTGAGAATGGAAAGTGATGAATGGCTGCAGTGTTTTTTTAATAACATGTCCCATTCTGGAGCTTTCTATAAGAGTAGTCAGTTTTCATTACTTTAAAGTGGGTCATTGATGAGTTTGGTTGTTTTTTCCCTTAGTCTAAGAAAAAGTTGCCAGAATGACAATCACAAAGAAGAACTCTCAGAAGAATTTATGGAAGAAATATTTTAAGAATATTGAGTTCCCATTTTTGGTTCAGTCTTAAGGTATTTAGCACTTAAGGTATTTTCCACTAGTGTGGAAAAAATCAAACCTAAAATATTTAGAGCTTTCTCGTATTTCATGTACCTTAAAACACCGGTGATTGTGATCATGTACCTATTAAAATGTTGCAGCCAATCAGATTTTTTTTCTTTTGAGAAATAGACTCAAGCAGGAAAGCATGCACTTTTTCACATTTAAGCTGATCAGCAAATTAAAATCCAGATGTTTTCTTAAATTTTAAGACATATTTGAGAGAATAAAGGAGGCTTTTTTTTCCTCTCCGTATATTTAAAACGGGCAACTTGTGAAAGAAATTTCAGAGCCACATTTGCATCCTAATTGGAGCCCATTTCCTGGGTCCACAGTTACGCAGGCAGGCTGTAGGGTGGCATTTGGGGATTTCTAGGGCCGAGAAGTTGTTGGTTCTAGCTGAGCTACTGAGAAATAAAAAGGAAAGAGATGAATGAATTTTTTGCTTCAGTAGTCACCAGCTGGCAGATCGGCTCCTTGGAGCACTTCCAAGCAGCAGTTTACAGCAGCCCTGCAGCTGCTCTAGGCTGGGCTGGAACACGACTGGCATGAAGCCACCTTCATCCTTGGACAAGGACTCAGCCTTCAAATTGGCAAGCAGATGCGTTGGGAATGCGGCTTTGCTCGCTCACGTCTAATGCTCGTAGGATGTGGTTGGTACCTAAAAGCCCACCACAGAAAATTTTACATTTACAGGAAGGTGAAACAGGTTAAAAATAAAAAGGTTCAGCTTTTTCCGAAGTGTTTTCCTTTTTGGTGCTGCATGTGTGGTTTTTACTTTTCTAGGTTTTATTCTGGTTTATTTTTCTTATTCTGACCACATCATGAGGAGTCTAAATAACTGTAAAATGGGCCAGCAAGAAAACTCAGTTGGACTAGATTATTTCAAGCTAAACTACCTGAATTCAGCAAATGAAACATATAATTCTTTTCAAATTTTTATGTTGTGATTTTTATAAAAAACATTTGAATTATAGCAAAGAATAACTTGCATTAATTTAACAGCAATTTAACAGCATTGGACTTTTTATTGAAAATATTTTTGGGGAAGAATAATGTCATTCAGGGGAGGTGGAGAGGATTTCTTGTTGATTTTGACTCCCGTCTGACCACTGTTCTCTCCTTTCCTGATGATTAGGAACTGTTCTTCAGTAATTTGTCATAGATAACAATGACATTATTGCCTCTTGACAATGTTTCTACTGAAATCGCTGTTCATTCCATGATTATGCATCTGGTAGAATAAGTCTGTATTTCCTTGTTAACTGCCTGCGTCTTACTGCTGGAGACAGGGTCAAACCAATGTCTTAGAATACTGATGGCGTATTCTACATGTCTATTGGTTTTATAAAATTTAGGTAAATTAGCTCTTAATTTGTCACCATCTGGTATTTGTTTAATTATTCAGCTGGAGGGGAGTTACAGAAAGTTACAGCTTCACAAAATTGAGTAAGACCTTCCCTCACTACATATATCTTATTAAATATTGATACATACACACACACTGTCTCCCCACATTGACCAACAACCAGAAGCAAATATGTTGGAGACCTAAAGATCTACATGTATTTTCTAAAATGAAATAGTTCATGTGAATATAAACTTGATAAGGAAGAGGACAGAAACATCACAGTGCCAGATACTCAAATCAGAGCATTTCATTAAGATCAAGTTAAAATAGACATATAAAAAATCATGTAATGATGCCTTGTACCTTTTACTGGTACCTAGTTTCAACTATATGCCTTGCTTTGAACATGCTTCTGTACTTCTCATTTTCAAAACAAGTTGATTCTTCTGTATTTACTTTAAAAGCTGTCTTGTTGTGACAGCATGTAACTCATTTCATAAGAATTTTTTCCCAACAAGTTTTCATTTTTTATTCTATTTCAAGAGACAAAAGTAACTACTAAGCCATTCCTAAGACTGTAAGACAACTTGTATCCAGGGCCTCCAGCAATGGTCACACATCTCACTGGAAGTGGCCTCTGTATCCAAGGCTACAAACATCTGCAGCAACATGCTTAAACTCCTGTTATTCACATGTCATGCTGCTTATGACTGAGTAATCTCACTGAATGAAGACAAGAACAAGGGTGGTTGCTGATTAAACAGATAAATTATATGCTTTTGCTGGCATTTAAATAGCAGCTCTGATCCTGCTCTGGCAGGGGGGTTGGACTAGATGATCTTTCGAGGTCCCTTCCAACTCCTAAGATTCTGTGATTCTGTGACAAGAAACAGTTCTTAATTCCTAGACTTTTTACTGAGCAGTGTATACCAACATGAAAAGCTCTGAGGCATTTTTATTAAAACAAGTGCATACTGACCAGAGTGCAGCGTCAGTGTCAATTTTTGCCAGTGTTGGTGAGAGGTTATGATTCATCTTAAATATATTGTAATGTTTTCTATTAGTTTAACTTTAATTCTTAGACTAAAAGTTGAGGCAAATAATCAAACGAACTATTTATAAACACATAGAAGAAGATGAGATGAACAGAAGCCAACATGGATTACAAATCAAATCAGTTAACTAAACCAGTCTAATTTCATTCAGCAGCACAGCAACAGGCCTTCTGAAATGTCAGATTTCTTGCTTTTAGTAAGGTTTTGATACTGTTTTACAAACATACTATGCAGACTATAAAAAAGTCTAAAATATAGACTAAATTGTAAGATTGTCCTTGAAAATTACTTACCAATGGCCCAAAGTTAACACAGAAGGCTATGGTAAGTAGGATTTTATAGTATTCAATACTATTCATTTACTACCTGGATGATGGATTAGGAAATATTTTTATTAAATTTACAGCCTACATGAAGTTGGGCAGGATGGAAAACATATTAATGGATACCGCTGGAATGCAGAATGATCTCGATACATTAGATAAAAGATTGGAGGAAAATAATGAAATTCAACAGAGGTGAATGAGGAATTATGTCTATGTGACAACAACTAGATGAACAACTTAGTAATAATTTTGTAGAAAAGAAGCTTGGAACTATAGTGGACAACCAGATGATCATGCGTGAACAATTTCATGTTGCTGCAAAACAAAATTACTAACCTCATACTGTAATGAATTGAAAAGAAGCAGGTGAAGAAGTCCTTCATAGGATTAATAGTGCTGCTTCTGCTAGCAGGTGGTGCTGCTAGGTAGTGGTAGGGGATTACCTTAAGTACTGTACTCTGGGGCCATCTGCCCAACAGTGTGTTTTTTTAAATGTGTGAGCGAAGATCCCACAGCCCCATCATATCCTTCCCAGCCAGGTGTTCTGTGGAGGACAAAATGAAGCGTCACGCTAAGTGCACACTGGAAATCTGCAGTGATCTGGCTTGCCATAAATTCACTTTATTTAAACAAATACAAATGCATGCATGCTCACACAGCATCAGAAGCTACATGCTGAAATCCTTCTTACATTGTATTTTTTCCAGACAGCTGAAATCAAATTATTGCTCTGCTCAGGCAGAGCATTTTGGCATGTATTTAACTGTAAGTACACAACAAAACACCTAGATTCGAGGGACAATGAAAATTGAGCACGTTCTGAGCTTAAATGAGGCATGAAAATACTCACAAAAGATGTTCTTTAAATTTTGTAAGTATTTGAGGGTATTAAGAGTTGAACTCTATGCAATCAAAATTCTTGTTTCATCATGTGAAATGCTTCTGAAAATCTGTTTACAGTTCATGGAACCATTTTATCCATTTATTATGTTCTGAAAAAAATATACTCCTCCTTTGATTTAAACTATTTTTTATTTTAAAGAAAATGCCTAAATCATTACCTGTAAGAAGACTTTTTCAATATTAGTTCTGTTAAATGTGAATGAATGCTTCTATTTTATGCTAGCAGTGCTTTGGGAGTTTTACCAGCATTTGAGATTCATCTTTCATTCTAATCTGCCAGCCTCATGTGCTGTAAATCTGCAGAGAGGAGTGTTTTATATGCTCTATGCCATTTTCCTACTATGTTCCATTACTAATCCTTTTTGTTTTGTTTTTGTTTTGTTTCTCCAGGCTACGTATCCAAACAGAATGGTGAGCCAAAATCTCAGCACAAGGGACAGAAAGTCAGCACATACTCCCACCGAGGACCCTTTTAGACACTCATCAGGCAACCAAGCAGTGGCCTATGACAGCAAGAGCTGTCAGCTGTCCAATTTGTGTCTGAGCAACCTCCTGAAAGAGAAGGAGATTGTGGAAGTCATCAAGCATACTAGAGACACGTATGAAACCCTCACTTCAGAGGTCTCCCAGAATGGTTTGGCCACCACAGCACCAAGTATGGCAAAGCCACCATCCAAGGCAGACAGCTACCCAATGTTCTCAGGAGCTCCAAAAGACCAAAATGCTGTACCTCGGCAGCATACCACTTTCACAGGGAGATTGGGACAGCCTCCGAGGGGACCCATCTCTTTACACATGTACAGCAGAAAAAATGTTTTCCTCCACCACAATTTACATACAGCAGAGCTACAGACTTCAGGTCAACAAGATGGGTAACAAGGTGCTTGTACTCTTGCCGTGAAAGGAGTTGATTAAAGAGGAACATAAGCTTGCCTAGAGCTCAGTCTTCAGTTTTCATCGGCTGCTACATTCACCTGAAAAAAATAAAATAAAAAATTAATTGTTTTCTGTAGGTTCCATACTTCCTCATCTGGGACTGTGGCAAAAGGATGAACTAGACTGTTAAGTAACTACATTGATTTGTAATGGAAAAGTCACAGTGGGTATAATAAATGGGACCGTTTGGCAACATTGCTAGTCCAATATTGGCTAAATATATTTTTTTCCTCTCTGTAAGTCACTATCATTTCCTGAAGTTCTAGAAGTTGATCTTAAATAATACTGTATATGTTTAATAATGTTCTGTTAAAGTAGATGTGAGGAAAGAATAGGTAAGTAATTAATAAACCCTCTTGAATTTCATAAAGACTAGGGAAATAAGGAGTCAGAACTCTTTAAGGACCCTCTTTTTACACTTTTTTTTAATACAGTGACATTTGCTCACTTGTGGAGATGTGTTGCCAGTTCCTGCTGTATGTATTTTATGAATGCCTCGTGCCACAAGTAAAGAAGTGACTGATTTTTCTCTAAGAGCAAGATTCATAGAGGCTTACCAGGTATCTGAGACAGTAACTGGGACCCAAACTAAAGATAGGAACTTGGTTCCTCAACCTTCCCCTCTCCTTCCCTGCTTTTACTTAGTAAACTACATTTTTAAAGTGTTTTTATTCTATTAGGACATGTCAAGTTGTGTCGATGTTTGTGCTTTACAAGCGCTGTATCACTCACGACACAATGTGACATTCTATGCTGTGTAATGTATCATATAATTTCATTTCAGTTCCCAAACCAAAAATGGGTGAAAGACTAAATTTAGAGAAATCGTCTTATTACCTGGTCCAAATTACCTGCTAAGTCATAATTTCTGTAGACACTATCATCTGCCCTTAACAACCTGTTCTATACCAGCTCAGTGGGTTTGCTAGTCTTGACATATTTCATACAAGTGAGATGACTCTAATGCTACCTGACAATGCAGCATGCTGGTCTCATGGGAATATGAAATCGTCTGATCACACCATAGAACTTGTAAACTTGTCAGATCCTGTTTTCCCCTTTCAAAGGGCTTGAGAACAGGCATCTCAGTCAAGTTACTCGAAACATGTGGCATATACTAGACATGACACTTAGTTTACAACCTCTAACCACTAGTTTACAGTCCTCTGTCTGGAGGATAATCTGTCTGAATGATAACAGGACATATAGTTAGTAGTTTATTAAAAATCTGGCATGTAGAAGTACGACCGAGGCAGATCTGAGACAAGTCACCTCTCTCTTTAGCTGATGATTAATAACAAATACAAGGGTGCAATACATGCTCACATAAAGAAACAAACCAGTGTGACTAAGTAGCATATAATGAAAAGTGAAGCTTCTGTAACCACTAAAAACGCTGTAATTTTTAAAAGATAAGTCACATAAGCCAAATAAAATGAATTAATGATACAGATTTTACCTAGTGTTAAACTAGGTAAAACTTCTTAACTACTTAATGCAAGGATTGGTTAGATTAAGGAAAAAGTAGACTAGGAGCTTGGCAGACATTCTGTAAAGCCATTTCAGCAGCCTGAACATTCAAGATTCTGTCTATTGAGAATCTTAATTTGGTTGGAGCAAATTTTATGACATTATCTGATGTTGAAGAGAGCAGGTTTTTGTCTAAATATTCTATAGTGGTAATTTTGAGTATCCCGAGATGGATACGTAAGAATCAAGACAAACATTTGCCAAACTTCTTCATGCTTATGTGTGCATTGCTACTGCCAAAACAGAACGTGCAAAAATTTCAAACACAGCTTGACAGAATTAACTATGGGTATTCAAGACTCCCAGTCCTGCATTGAAACTCATAGTTTAAAGTCTACCAAAAAATTTCAAATAGTAGTAACAGAATTTCACTATTCAGAATCACGTTTTCATCTAAGCAATCTCTTAAAGTCAAGGTAGATTGAAAGTACAGTTGGTTCTTGCTAACAATACATTTCAGTCTTGCTTATCTCAAGAGTTGATGTATGCAAATATATTTCAGATCTGTAAATAAATTAACATACAATGTAATCAAGGATATTTTTTTTCCAGGATACAGATGTACTATACTACATTAAAAAAATCCAACCAAACAAAAAAAACTTCTTCAATTTTAACTTATGTACTGTATCTATAGTTGCTTTTTTCCTGGAAAAAATGGACTTTTGGATTAGACTTTATTAAAAAAATCCACCTATACATTTCCAAACGAACATTTTAAATGCTACTATTTTCTTGGAGAATCTTTTATAAAGCTGAAACTTAAAAAAACTGGAGAAAACAGTTCCATTAAAGTGAGGGATATTTTTAAAATGTCATCTTGAAGCTGTTTTGTATCAGAATTTTCAACATTGTTATGTTATTTGTAATACTAAGTGTAAATCTCACCCAGAGAAGGGTATTAGCCACATGTTAATGTACAGTACAGCAGTAACTGTAAAACAGAGGTCCTTTGTTTGATCCTCTTGTGTATATAGTAAATCATAAAGCAACAGCATGTGGACATTCTTGCAGTGAATTGATTCCTTTGTACTAAAAATCTCTAGTTTTTTAAGAGTTCCATGTGTAAAATGATTTATACATTTCTCCAAGGCTGTACATATCCAAAGACATGACACCAGGGGAAAAAGGCACTTATTATTTTTGCCACGGATATACCTTTTTTTCCTTTTTTTTTCTTTCTATGTTTCTGTACAACAAAGCATAACAGCAAAGTTTCTACTGAAAATTACTTCTTGTTACTTCCATGTCTTTTGGTGTGATAGAGGGCATTTTAAGGAGGAGGAAATCCCCAAAGGAAAGCTGTTTCCATTTGAAGCCATGTCCCACTTTTTGAAACAATCACTTAGCAAAAGAAACATTAGATCTGTGTCCTAAATATTTTTTAGTATTTTAATAGAGCCAGACCTGAAATGGTATGTCATCTCTAGAGTTATCCTTAATTCCCTCACCAGAGTACTTCTACAGGATGCATAGGCAAACCCTAATCATAAATTATTAAGATGAAAGGAAAACCCTTGTCCAGTACTGTTCTTATATTTGGCTTTCAGTGCAGTGGACCATTTTTTTTGGTTATCTCTTATGCATGTGAATGAAGTTCAAGCTGTGTGCCTGTGCATACCAGAGGGAGAAGTCTTACTACAAACTTCTTCTCTATTTATGCTATTTAACAGCATCTGAAAGCATCCTGCAACATAAATTTCTGCCATCTTTTCAAGACAGGCGACCCTCATTCATAAAATGAATCGGCCAGAATAGACTCGTGTTTGTTTTTTTCAATCCAGACTGTTATATTTAAATTCATTGCTTTTCATTCCAAAATACACACATTCACATAAATGTTAGAAGGGCTTTCCTTACGTGTCTTTTTTTCTGGAAATTTTAAAGGTATATCCAGACTTAAGACATTCACATGAGGTTTGGATAAGCATTTGAAAGCTTACTTAGGATGTTCATGTTTGTCCTACATTTTTGTTACCTTCATTACCAGCAAATCATTACCCTAGTTACGGGGGTTTTGCCCTTAGTCCTATATTAGAAATGCATAGGGAGGACTGTTGAGGATTTCTGTAATCCTGCCTCTATGAAAGCAGGGCAAACATAAGCTTACCTGAAGGTCTCTGTATGATTCCCGGGGTTGGAAAACCTACTCTGATTGATCTTAACTATGAAAGATTTGTGAGAATCTGATGAATGTGGAAAGTCTCATATCTGTTGGTTTTCCAAATCCATATAGAGGTTAAAGAGCAGAAAATACTCCACTGAGAAGATATTTTCTAGTGCACAAATTGTATCTGCTTATATTTTATATTGCAACCCTTGCAATGTCTCTCTGGCTTTCAGAAACATTCCCTTTAGGTATGGACTTGTGCTGACGATGTAGACAGGTTGCACCAGTCACAGTGTCATTTCTGCTTCAAGAAGGCTCCACTAGATTTTTTACTATCTGATCATTAAAATGTTTAATATTCACACACAAAAAAATCCACTTCTTAACTGAAAGCTCCAACTCTGTTGTTCAGTTGTGATTACAGCTGATTTACATCTACCCAAAATAAGACTCTCGAACTTACTTAACCATTGATATAACCAAATACCTTGCCTGATTTGAGTCTGCTTTTATCACATTGAAAAAGCCCTAATAGGGTAGTTTTTAAATGTATATGAATATCAGCAGTAGTACTAGAATTTTAATTCATTTTTTATTTTTCCATTATGTCAATGCACTTTATATGACTTAATATGAACTAGAAAATAGCTTGTATTCTTTTTCTTACCTAAACTTGATTTCAACAGGGTTCAGAATTCTCTGCTTAACTTTAAGCATGTGAACAATCCCATCAAATTAAAACAATCAAATCCAGCTTCTTTGAAAATGTAGCAAACAAATAATATTTTTTCTAACATAAACAACTTGATTCATATTTATTGTTTGAAAGGCACGATGTATGAAAGTATTTTGCTTATATCTACATATAAATACTCATCAGAACCCTCAGAAAAGTAGAAAATATAAGAATCAGCCTTTCTACTCGAGTCCCTTGTCCAGCCATACCATCAGGCTTTGTTTTTCAAATCAATAATTTTAAAAAAAAACCTATTTCTTTCCCATGGATAAGAGTGCAAAAAAAAAAAGTTCTGTACATCCTGTACACATTGTGTGTGGGGATGATTAATATTGCAAGGAGAATATAAGCAAAGTCTAATCAGTGATGCATCTGATGAGTTTTAAGCAAGAGGATCAACAGTATATAGAAATCTGTGTAAGTGGAGAACAGTGTTTTGTAACTGAGAAAAATCTAATGGAAGGGTATAAAGGGTGATAGATTTATAGCTCTTTTTCTGTTCCAGGAGTGGTCGTGCATAGACATTTTCTGTGAAATTCTGAAGAAGTATTTATAAAATTAATCTCGTAGAATAACAAGAATGAGAGAAAATGATCATTTAACACCACAACATGTGGATAAGGGTACTTCAATATTTTGAGCAAACAGCATTTGAGTAAATTTACATCTTTTTATTACCAGAGTGTTATCTTTATCTGAAGAATAAGTGTAAGCAGAACAGCACAATTGCATCATAACACAGAAACAATTCAGATGGAAAAAAAAAGATTGTATCCCTAAAGTCTTGCACTTTGTGTAGTCATTTCTTACTACTTGAAGTAGGTTTGTATAATTGTATTTCATGCAGCCATGGTAATGCCCTTATGCTAGGTATGTGCATACGCAAAACAAGAAAGAAACATTGCAGAGAGTCACGACCCAGACCCTACATCAAAAGCTGCATTTAGTCAATAGGGTCACAGGTTTGGTTTTACTTTCCAGTGAAGGACCACGATTCCCATGAGAAAACCTCTACACAAAAATCTCCACAAACAGTTTGGGCTATGTGAAAGTCAAACTCATTTGGGGAGAAATAAAATTAGACCAACCATATGTTTTTTTCCTGAAAATTGTACAAGTTCTTTATACTGCCAATGGCCATTATTGAGCTTTAGGCATTTTTATTTTTAAATGGAAATTTTCTGCTTAATGTGTTAAAATCAGTTATATCTGATAATTTTCTCATTCTTTATGAGTATCTTGCTGTTAAAGTTGGTATTTTTTTTAAACTATTGACCACTATAAAATTTGAAGGACTAATGAGACATTGATTTTTGTATTATATGCTGCTAAACATCCATTTCATTTCAGTAACACTGCACTGCAAGGCCACTTGTTATATACTATCGAAAACAATTTTTTAAAATATAATTTGCAATATTGTACAGATTACTTGAATTGGAGGCTTTAAAAGAGTAATAAAGATGAGAAAAGGAGGAAAATACTCACTTGAAGAGTAAATATAAATAATGAACTGTTGAAGAGTATTGAAAAGATTAGATCTACATGAAGCAATGGAAAGCTTTTTCACGGAACATACTCCAGTCTAGGATTTCACTTTGATGATTTAGATGGTAACTTAAATTTAAAAAGTATGAAATGAAACTATTTTTTTCTAAGAGATAACACACTTAAAAAGCCTACTTAAGAAATCAACCTGAAGCAGAATTTACAATAGTGAAGATATTTGCCCCAAGATGTCTAACTTCCAGTTAAGATCTGAAAATAAAGGTGTAAAATATATCTAAGTCCTTATTGGACAAGTTCATTGGTGATTTTAGTGGTTTTACCTTATGAAGCCGTGAATTAAATTGTTTTTCTTAATTAACAGCCAAATATTATTTAGTATTTTCAAATGTTCAGGGCACAACCCTAACCTTTGACTTTTAGTATCACAGTACGCCATGTCCTCTGATTTTTTCCTTTCATATTCTTTTTCTTATTTGTTTTGAGGTTTTGTAACTTGTGTGCAATAAGAACCTGATTGTTTCAAATTCAGTCTTTGTGCACTGACTGAAAGAAAATGCATAGCCTTTGGATACAAAAACTGTTGTCTCTGAGGAATACCAAGCAGCTTTCTGTTGTTTTTTTTTAATCAGATTACTGGGGACATGTTTTCTGTGGATTATTTTGAAGAGTTATGGCAGTTTGTAAAACAGTACTATGGGATTGTATTTGTATTACTTAATGGACATTTGTTTGTTCTTATTTCTAGTTGGCATTTAGTTTTATGTTTGATGGAAAAAAAATGAATATTATTTTTTAATATTTATATGGAATTTTAATTTTAAACCTTACTGTAGAGGTGCACATTCAGATATTTCCATATTTGAAGTGAACATAAAGGGCTCTTACAGTTTTTCTTTCTTTTCTGCCAAAAGAGAATTGGTTAATAAAAATCCTGTTATTCTATGATAAGCTGATGTTGTTTTTTTCTTTGAAATATCTTACATTTCTTTGACTTATCTTCATACTGTTGTTGGTGAAATACATCTTACACTTTAATAAACACCTACATCTATGACTTAATGCTTTTAGCAGCATGTTACAATCAAAAGATTTATGTTGGTTTTCCCTAGTTTTTTTAAACCACTAGATGAGAATTGTAGATTGAAGCTATTTGATATTGTGCTAATAATTAAGTACAAACACCTTTTCAGAATCTTTTACACAATCAAAAGGGTATATACAAAAAAATTCTACTGTGTTGCAGGAAAAAAAAGGAAGAATTCCACTCTGCCTTGGTATTTTGCAAATTCCTTATTACACTTTTTCCTGAGTATCAGGGTTGTTTTGCATCCACAACATTTCTCAGTTCCCTACTCCGCTTCCCCTTGTTCTTAGTATGAAAATAGTAATTTCCGTAATTAACATTAGTTCTAGTTGTTCTGCTGTATTCTTTTGCTTGTATTGTGTGTATGTTTGCGTATTGTCCGTCACAGTAAGGAGGTTATAAAACATTGCTCCACTTTTCCTGTAGCATATCTAAATGTCTTAGCCTTCAAAAGCCAAAATTATGAATATTTGATTCAAATATAGAAGAAATAAGCAAATTATCACATTTGTAAGCCTATAAAATATTTGTTATCACTAACAGTGTTGTATTAGTTAAAGAAGTATGGAAGTTTTGTTATGAAGACCAAAATCATTGCTGATCTGGTCATAACTGATCGTCTAGTGGCCAGCGAAGTTCTACTTCAGGTTACTCCTACATGTCCTTAATTCCTGTGGGCTGCATTTTTACTCTAGCAGTTTTATTTTGGTTTTTTTTTGTTTGGTTGGTTGGGTTTTTTTGCATCACCAGCAGCATACCATTTTCAGTCCCAACTTTGAAAGCTTAAGCTTGGCCTCCAATTCTGCATCTAGAAATTACTGTAGCTCATTTCACAGTACTTATATGTCTACTATGCTGTCAGTAATACTGTTAAAAATATATGTCCTACTCTAAGCTGTTTCATACTGTTACTGTACACCGTTCAATAGCTGCTCCATTTCAGTGGCGTACATAGTAATTCTTTCTAGCATTTGGGTGCCTTGCAGGAATGTGAAGCTTATGTTATTTTACTTTATATGAGTATATGTATATATATATCTATATATCTTCAATGAAAAATAAAACTGAAATACATTATATCAGTAGGAGGATAATTTCTAATCTGTGACAGTGTTATACCAGTTCATCTCTATAAAGAACACTGACATTCTTCTGTGAATTTAAATTACTGTATTATCAGCCTTCTACTCAGTGAAGCTAAAGGAATGCCAAATTAGATGCAAGTGTAAGGAAGAAGAAATTTATTTGAAATTTGCACAGGTTACACAATCCATTTGGGAACTAAGGAAACTTCTCCACTTGGCAACACTTCTATGACGCTTGATTGTGCCCAAAATGATGGACAGCTTACCCTTCGTATGGTGATAGTCTGAAAAGTGCCTGAGAATTTTTTCATGGTTACATGTTATATGTGTTTGCTTACTTCCCTGTAAATTGCTTTCATCTTTTATGAAACAAGAAGACAGGAATTTATTACCTATCAATCACATAAATACCTCAAAAGCTACTGGTTACTCAGGGTGAAGCAATATTCAGCAGACAGCAAAGTAATTCCTCAGTTGCTTGGTATGTATTATTAATTATAAAGTTTTATGTTGTAATAACTCAAAAATATTCATGGTTTTAGATTGAAAAAAATGCTAATATAAAATTAAAGCAAATTGATCTGAAAGATATATCAAGTGTTGGAAAAGCACTGATAATTAGCATAGTTCCTTGAGATCAGCTCTTTTAATGACAAACAAGAAATACGTTATGTAAGAATAAAATTTCATTCAGAAAAATCCTGCATATAGTGACTCAGTGCAAGTTAAATTATTTGCAAGCATAATCACATCTACTTGCAGCACTGTTTCAAGCACTCTGATGTTATGCAGAGCACTATTTAGAGGAATCGGCACACATCTACCTCTCTAACATCTGTGGACAGATGTTAGCAGTGCCAGCTAGATCCAGGTTCTGCTTTAAATTGCTTTAGTCATTTTGATCTTTTTTTCCCTTCTGTTTTCTTTTGTACTTTGTTACTTTGTCTGTCAGCAATGTAAGCTATTCTGACCCCTTTAAGACACTATGAACTTTAAGAACTGAGTTTCACCTGTGCCTGCTTTAATTACCAGGTCATGAGGTAAGTACCAGCCCTTAAAGGGTGAGGGTGGAAAGGGCAGTTGTTGTTATTTTCATTGGTATTAGGTGTCTGGTCTTAGTCAAATAACAAAAGAAGCTAGCTAAAGTATATTTTGTGGGGAGACAATACAAGAGGTTGAAATAGCATGCTCTAAGTTACATGTTATTTTGATTTTTAAGACTATATTAGTTTAGGCTCATTACTTGATTCAAGGGGATAATTTCAGGGCTTGGCTGTACAAAGGATGGAAGTATTGCCACTCTCTGAAGAATGCTACAATTAAAGCTGAAATAATGCTTTGCTAAGTCATTATGGTCCTATACTTTAGCACTGTGAAATTTTTATTATTGGGATATGGTTATGCTGTGGAGTCTAGTATTTTTGCACTCATTAAATGAGATTGGGTGGGTTTTTTTCTTAAAAAGTTTGGGTGGGTTTTTTTCTATGCTTATTGATCTGTTATTTGTACTGGCCTATTATTTCTTGCCTGTTGTCTTACTTGTTTTACTAAAATGATTTTCATTTTGAAACTTGATTAGTGCTTAATGAAGTCAATGGGAAACTCCTTTTATTACTTAGTATTGTGTGGTGGAGAGAACTCTGGCTACAAATTAAGACTGTTTGAATTTGTGCTTCTAATTGTGTTGATAATTAGAATTATGTGTAATCCTGGGGGAGTTATTTCACCTGCGTTGCTGCTCTCAGCTTTGTACTTGACTCTCTCTTTTCAGACTGTAATAGGCTCAAGACAGAATTTCTCGATCTCTTAAAAGCCAAGTGTGAAAAATGTCCAAATTCATTATCCGCTCTAACACAAGGGGGGAAGGTGTGCACGCACACATACACACAAAATGTAAATTTAAATTCTATGGGTAAGCCCTTATGGATCTGCTGTTTCTTTAACTTCTTTAAGCCTTTCTGCTTTCTTGCTGTAAAGATACAACAGGTCCATTTTATTCCAAATACAGTTTTTCAACAGACCAAACTAGATGAGAAGCAAAAGGTTGCGGATAGGATCTTGGAGAGCACGTAAAAGAAGATAAAATTAATACGAGCAAACAGAAAAGCATTGGATCCAACAGAGAAACTTAATTCTGGAATTCCCTGTGCCCTCCACTTCGCTCCAGTAGAGTAAGAGGAGCAAAGGCATCTCGGTGTCTTAGCTGCACCAAGGCTTAAAGAAGTATTCACTAGAGAAGCATCAGATAAGGTGCATATGAGTAAGTAATTTTCTTTATTAGTTTCTATGGTAACACACCACTGCCTACAGCCATGAAAGAAGTGCATCCACAAAATGCAGTGTTAGTTCAGCCATGTGAACACTGTCACTGTTTGTTTGAGGTGTAAAAGCATCAGAAAGCTACAATACATAGCGGGAGCAATCTAACTGTAAAATTAAGAGCTTGAATATTGGAATGATAACACTGAATTGTGTTGCTGTGACAATGTAATTTGGATGGGCTGCGAGATGACAGTGTTAGATGTTGACCCACATAATTTCCCAAAAGGCTTATGCTCTGTTACAGAAGTAATGAAAGCAAAACAAAAACCTTCTTTCATTGTGAAAGTCCTTTCAAATCATGACTGGTGGAAAAATTGATAGAATGGTAAAGGCAACAAATCATGCAAAGTAGCTGGAGTCCTTTACAAAGTAATTCCACTGGGACCTTGGCAGCTCAGACCTCACTACAAGCTTCTTGAGTTGAAAAGCAGACTCCAAGGGTAAAGCTTCTCACTGCTGTCTGCTGTATCTGTTTGAAACAACCTGAAAAGCCCTCCCAGGTTATGCCTTGAAAAAGAATTTACCCTTGTAGTTCTCAAAAGGCAGCTCTGGCTCTGTGACGAGTGACTCTTGGCACTTTTAAGACTAAACTGTCTGCTCAGAGAATTCTTGCCATTCTCCTTCCTTACTGTGATACGGGATTATATATAGGTATCATTTCCTTAAACTGTTGATAACATACCTTTATTTCTTATCAGATACATAATATTCATCTTGATGCCTCAAGACCTTGGCATTTTATTTCAGTGCCAGTTTTGTCAAATCGCTTCACTGTTCCATCACCATCACACTTTCCACTTGTAATTCCCTCTGAAAATCTTATTGGGCTGTTGATGAGATGCTTGGGGAATCCAGGCTTAACAGTACTGTCGCTACACTTGTTTTGTTTCAATTCCTTGTGAAAATATAGAAAGGCAGAGAGCTCTGACTGCATTCAAAGAAGAATAATATGTTTTGGCCCATACAGTCTATGGGAGAGAGGGCCGTGCACACTATGAGTGTATATACAGGCATTACACTGTCATTTTGACTTTCTACTCCCCCTCCCCTCCCCCGCCACTCCTCTGTTTAATTTCTAGTTTTGGGGTTTTATGTTTGTTTGGAGTTTTTTCACTTAAGTATTCTCTAAATATGCAGTAATGAAAAAATCTTATTACCTTCAGCTGATAGATATGCCAGCTCTTTCAGTTAGTGTCCTATGAGCAAAAAAAGAGGGCATAACAGGCTATAAGAGTGGAAGAGGGGTGCACAACTTGGGACCTTGTAAGTAACTGGGGAATGTGTATGGACTGCTGTGCTACATTACAGTAACATTAATAATTTTGGATTTTATTGTATCCTCACTGGCCATGAGTGTCATAAATTTGTACGAGGTCTTATGATGGTAAAGATGTAGACAGTTTGTTAAATTCAGGCTACAATTCAGGGACTTAAAGCTCAAATAATAGACAAAAACATTAGTACCCATGCAATGTGTAACTATTCAGCACAATTCTTCTTTAAAGCTTTCAGTTCTCATTTCAGACCAAAATTTATTGTGGTATACAAAATTCCTATGAATTTTTTTTCCATTTATTTATGATTTAACATGTGTCAAAGATCTTGCAATAAGAAACTTATTCTTCCAATTTTTGATACCTGAGTTTTCTCGGATATAATGGATTCCCCTTTGGGTGCTCATGTTAATATGTTGAGGCTTGACATAGGAAGGTTTACACACTTCTCACAAAAGTCAAGTCTGCATTTATTTTTTTTACTCTAACTCAAGTAGAAACTAATAGCATAGTCTTATCTGGCTTTGCTTCAAATCCTAGCTGAAGCTACGAATGTGTTGCTTTGTAATATGAATTACAATACTATATTACATGAATCTTGATATAAAACCATAGCCAAATTCTGTGTTTAAAAAAAATAATAATGGCTTCTAAGTACAGAATGTAATTTCTGCACTATTTTAGAGCTTGGAGTTTTTATAATCTAATAACTCTATTTGGAAGCTTGTGTGCACTTGATGCTTCCACAGTACAGAATTTTGAGAATGGAAGAAATGGGTACAGCTAGGAAAGGAAGGACTAGCTATAATATTAGTGCTTTTAATTGTGAAGTCCGACTGGAGAGGAAGTTGGGCTGTCAGGGAACTTAAAAAAGAAAAATTCTAGTAACACCAACTTGGTTTTTTAGATAGTAGTTCTTTCTTTCTTCATATCTGCTCTGGCAATTGTTTTTTGCATTAAAATATTTTAAGGCACTAAAGTAGATTGAAGTACCAAAATATCTGGTGTCCAAAAGATCTCACCACTAGTCAGAAAAATACAGAACCCATATTCAGCAGACTTCAACAGACTGGAAGGATCGTTTAGGTATGGGTACTTGCAACAAGACACTATTAAAGATTTTCCACATCGATATCAGAACATGGAAATTTGAGGCTTGTGTTAACAGGCATTCTAAAATAATTAGTTTTTCTTCTTTTCTTAGACTAGCTGAATACACAGAAATAATAATCCTTTCCTGCGGTGCTGAATAGAGCCAATAAACTTCAAGTAAAGCAGTCTGTGTGGGAGTCTGTTGCCTAAGCAGATATTTAGTGCCATTTCAGATAGCCTGAAGTACCAAGTGTCTAACTGCTATTAACAGATCTGCCCATGCATGTATACATGATAAAAAGATGAAGAAATAAAAATCAAGACTCATGCTCTTCCAGAGCAATAGCTAGAAGCTGGGCATGATATATTAGGGCATCTAAACTAACAGTGGACAGCTTTGAGCAACTGGGTATTATACTGTTTCAAAAGTAATTATAAATAAATTAGAAATTAATTTATAAATGACAAACTAATTTCCTTATCCTACCCCTTCAAATGTAATTAACATTTTAATTCTATTAGAATGTGGAAATTTGAGGCTGCTATTAATAGGCAATTGTGTACATTCAGTAAAGGAAAAATCCCAGACCCAGCAACCTGCTGAGTTGCTTGTTTGTTTGGTTTTGGGGGTTCTTTTTTTTTAAATTCTTGAAAGTATTTTCTAGTGACTGGACACACAGAGGAAACTCTGGAAGGAGGAAAGGGTTGTTACACTGACACACATGCCCACGGATCGCTTCTTTGGCAGCCTTCCCTGACCAGTTAAAAAGTTTTAGCCAAAGTCTACTACCAGCACAGACTCTTACTAAGAAATTGGAAAGAAAGTGTATCAGAAGGCCTGATCATCTGACAGATAAATAGCTGGGGAAACAGCTCTCTTCTCAGAGACCTTTGCTGTAAAGGATACTTCAAAAGAGCTTCCTCTGTGGTCTCTGTATGTGTGACAGACATTAAAGACTTCAGAAAATGCAAATGTTTGCAGTGCAGGTCAGACATAGCTGGAAAGCCACTGACTTCAGGACACTGATGTCTGAGAGGAAAAAAGCAGTAAGTACCCTTTTCTCCCCTGAATCCTGCATTCAAACATTTAGGTGTGATCATATAAATCAACAGAGCTGGTAAAGTAAAAGGTGAAAGGAAGCTGTTGGCTGTGTCAGCTCTCAAGGAGATGCAACAAGCCCTCAGCTTGTCAAAGTTACACTAGTACCAATGGCACAGAGTGGGCTGGTTTGGCCCCCAGCTATTCACATGCTGCTGTTTGCTGGCAGCAGATAACTTATTTTGGTTGCCTTGTTAATGAACTAATCTATTCGAAACATCAGGGTTATAGTCTACATGAAAATACCAAAAAAAATCTGAAGAACTTCTGTTTACTCCCTCTCCTCAGCAGCTGACATCTTCTGGATGGCTTGTACTAAAATGGCTTTCCTGTGCTGCCTTAGAGAGCGAGAGGTTCATATGGTCAGTAAATGTCTTTTGCTTAGTGAGGAGTTGTATATCTTATTACTTATCAGAGAAACGTTGCCCTCTGTGTTAACTGCTCCAAATATTTCAGTGTTTTGCTTCCTTGCATTCTGCAGTTATCATCCTAAACTTAAAAGTAGCTTGTACTCCTCATACAAAATCCTTTGAGGAACTATTTCTATAGCCTGTTCTCCAGGAATTACATGACAAATGTCTTCAGCAGAGTATCTCACATCTGCTGGTTTTTAGGTAAACCTGCTAGAGCAAAACTGTTTGCAGCTAGATTGCTTTCTATAGAAGTTAGCTTACAAAATACATGAAGAACTTGTGCAGAGGTGGCTAATATAGGCATGAGACCTGAGAGTTGCCTTTCTGCCATGGATGTGATCTCTCTTCCCCATTTTATGCCAGGACATCGCCTTTCTGTCTTGCATAACCCAGTTCTCTGAGCTTAAATTCCTTCATCCCTCATGAGGGGAGGTCTGGAAAGTCAAGCACAGATCAAGCACAAATGCTTTGCCTTTGCAGGTCTAACTACTCTATAGTATATCCTTTCACAGCTCAAAAACAGCTTTGTGGTTTTGATTTTTTTTAAGGTCTCAGGTGCTGCATGTTCTGTGTCAAGTACAAGAAAGAACTTTCAAGTTGCTCTACGCTTATGGCAACAGAGGCAAACCAAATAGTATTGTCTTTATCTATACTTTAGAGCTAAACTGTTTACAGGAAGCCAGCCCTTAATGCTAGGCTGCCTCAATGAGGGATGTTCTTCCTTTCTTCAAAAATGCAGGGTTTTAGAGCAGGCTACTTCAGAAATAAAACTATGATTTACTTAGGTCATATTTCAAACACACACTGATGTGGTTCTAAAGCGTTTCGAGAAGTTGCCTTCATACAAACTGGAGGATTGCACTGTAAATGAAACACAAAACCAACCCAGGTTTTAAAATTGCCCTCCCCTCTTACTTTAAAGATCTTTTTAAAATATATGTTATTTCAGTCTAGCTCAATCAATTACTGTAAAAGCATTACTGAATAACCAGGTAGTGAACTCACAGGAACATATATGGGGCATGTGCCTTGACCCATATGGAGCTCATGCTCTAACCTTGGTATCAGGTCTTTCCAAATTCTGCTCTCTGAAATAGCTGCAGCCTGTTCCACAGCAGCACAGGCATGTGGCCACTGGGTCACATCATAGTGTTTAGACCTGCCATATGGATATTTAATTTATCCAGGTGGTTTTAGCCTTCTGTCTTCTGACATAATGAAAGATCATTGCAGACTTTATGCAGTTCCAAAACCCCACTTGTAGCAAAACTTCACAGATGCTGAGCCTTTAGCACATGAAAGTCTAAAATCCATGCTGTACCACTGAAACTGTGATATGTTTCCCAGTGTAAAAAACCTTCTGGTGGTAAGTATATCACTGCGTGGGCTTTACATATGTATAATTAAAACATAGCACATAGGAAAACAAGAGTTACAGTCACTTCCTATTTGGAAGGCATATCATAAAAAATGCTGATTCCTTATTTTACTTTTTGTGGTCATTACAGCCAACAGAGTAAGTGAATTAGTTAAGGTATTTATAAAGCAGCAAAATATTCATAGAAATTGCTTAAGCTACTTCAAATATTTATAGAAATAATGACAATTTCCATCTGTTACTCTAAAAATGGTACTGATGATTGCTCAAGATCTGTAATACTTGAAACTGTCTGGCACTCTGAGAAAGGCAGGGTGGGGAGAGAAGCCATTTGTTTCTCTCCTGCGTAGATTCAGAAAATTGTGCATATGTAACAAAACCAGAAAATTATGTCCATGATGCCTTAAGAAAGCAAGCTCTGATTTTAGATTAACAAAAAAAAAACCCAAACAAAACAAAATAAGCAAATCCCATCTTAAAATCTGTAAGAAAAAGTCTTTCTAATGCATCTCTTGTATTGTGATAGCTTAGAGTCAAAATAATCAATTTGCAAGACAACCTGGGTGAGCCTATTATTGCTTCATTGTCTGAGGAAGGGGTGTGGTGTGTGTAGAAAAATGGCTGCAAAAGTATTATATCAATTTCTTGTCTGAAACATTACCCTATGGCATAAAGCTGCTGTCAAAGAATTGCTTGATCATCACCCCCTCTTGTCGCACATCATGAGTCAACATCCCCATTATCAGTGCTATTGGATGGTGTGGGACAGACTGGGACTCTCTAAGCTGTTTCTTATGTATCAGAGGACCAGCAATACCTTGATGAAATGCCCCGAGGCTTCCCATTATGGCCACTTTTTCAGTGGCTCTGTTACTGCCCTGCAAATGTGTGCTGAAGGGTTGGCAGCTGTATCTGTGCCTGGACTTAGTCTGGCTATGTAATTGCGCTACTTTTCAGTAGTAATAACAGAAAATGGTATCATCCTTCAGAACAAGTACCTTGCAGTCACTTGTGTAAGGTCTGCAGACACCTGGGGCTCTTCAGCCCCACAGTTGTCTTTAAGAAAAAAATGTTTCCCTGATAATTTAGTACCATCCAAGTGGATTCTGTAGTCTTAAGGCTGTGGCCATTGCTCTTCTCATATGCTGCATCTGCACTTTCAGGAAAGATGATTGCTCTTCTTAGACAGTCTGGAGACTTTTCATCAGTGAGATGGCAAACTTAAGAAATTCATTGTGGTATGCAGAGGGCTAAGTAATACAGTGAAGGTACTATTATTATTGATTGAAATACAAGTTCTTAAAGCGACTTCTTTTCTCATTTCTAGAATTTAACTTGCACCAAAGTCCCCTGTCTATCATACTGCAGCAATACTTTGTTTACAGTATATTACAGTGAGCTTTTTGATACATCATAGCCTAATCAAACTGCTGATACTTAAACCAAGAATGAAGCTTTTGCTTAAAACCATGCTCATCCTCTGCTAAATTAAGAGGGGGGGGGAGTAGGATGGGAAGCTTAGTTTTAATAAGTAAACAAAAGTTATCTGCATGCTAAAAAGAAACACTAAAAATATAACACTTTTAGCCAAATTCACCATAGTTTTGTACTTATGTTTCACTAATAATGCAAGCTCTAGTGCAAAAAAATATTGTAAATGCCTGGTATGGTACTTTGCTCGTTTCTTTTACAGGTTTTGTCTAGATTTTTGGGTTAGGCAGGAAACAGGCTGGGTAAGATGAGTGAAGTGTTGTAACATGGGATGGGGAGGTGGGAAACTGTAAAGTTAATTTTGAGGACAGGTTGATCAAGACTCCATAAGCTGGTGAAATTTGTCAAGGGAGCCACACTCTCGCCTCCTGATAATCAAGGGATATATTATTTAAAAATGTAACCCAAGGTTTTTATGGTGATGTGTTTGAGGGATTTTTTGCCTTTATCCTCTTGCCCTGCTCTCTTGTAGAGAACTGTGATACACTATTTATCATAGTCCAGAGGAACTTGGAGGAGGTAAAATATGCCTTCCTCTTATTCAACCTTCCTTTTCAGGGATGTCCTGCAATCTCAGAGTATCCTTGTGTTTTGGTGGCTTTGCTCAGGTTCAAAGAATAAGAATGAAGAAGAAAATCATATTATTATTATTAAGCTAAACATGGCTGTGAGAATCAGCCTTCACAAATTCAAGGTCAACTTTACTTGAAGCTTAACCAGTTTCTCCTTTTAAGAAATAAACATTGTGGAAAAAATAAGATACTTATTCTCTTAAAAGCTTATATCCAAATGAAAATGTCAAATAATTTTCTTTAAATGTTTTAATGCATTAGCAAAATCAAAGCTCTTCATCTCCTCATCCTGTAGTGTTTTGAAGGTAGTTGATTTCTCCTAAGCAACACTTGACCCTCGTAGTACCAATGCTCAGAGTGGAGAGGGGTAAAGAGGGACCCAAAAATTGGCTACCTTGGTGTCCCAGCTTTGTAAGTGTGATTTACTGGAGGAAGTTTTAACTCTAAAAAAAAGTAAAGGGAAAACACAAGCAATACTCTACCTCTTTGGTTTTCTTAGGAAAACTTTTCCTTTTCCTCTGGTCTGGTTAACCATTAATCACTGGAATTGTAGATTAAGTGGGTCACAATTACCTCTTTGGCTGTGCCGCTCACCAAAAAAAGCAATGGCAGAATGTCACATGCTTATTCAAGCAGAAATAAAGTGTCAAGTTTTCTTGACTGCGCCATTACAAAGGCTGGCTGCGGTATGGCTTTTTGGGGGGGGAAAAAAAAAAACATTTTTAAGGGGAGA
>NW_010208050.1:48349-61153 GCF_000695765.1 Mesitornis unicolor
CCCTTAAGTGTAACCGCTGTGCATTATGTATATAAAATTATCACTATCTTGACTAAATTTGATTAGCAAATTATTACTGGTAGTAGACAGTAATACCATAGCAGCTATTGTCACAATTTAATCTTGCACTTCATTAAGCTCAAAAAAGTAATTCTAACAAACAGCTCAGCCAGTCTAACACAAACATCAGTTATTTTCCTTGAGCCAATTTGAGGGCATGCGGGGTATCACTATAATCTGGAATGCAACCTTGTGTTGTGCCTTAAATGTAGACACATGTATAAACTTTTTAAGCTTGACTTTTCCTCCTGCTTGTATTCTCATAAACAACACAGCAATAAGTTTAATTTGTGTTTTACTTTAAGTAGACTGCTTAAATGTGTGCTTGAGTAGGTTTATACAATTAAATGTCAAGCAGGACTCATGTATTCCAGTGAAGCCTATTGGATGCTAATTTGCATTTTGTAAAACAGAATTTACAACCCAGCCTGTACAGATTTTCTGAGGTGACCCAGTGTCTGTAGCATAAACTAGGCTTTGAAACTGTAGCTCTTAAATCAAAGTGCTAGGCTTCTAAAAGACTCTCCTCTCAACTTCCCTGCCGAACATCAGCACTTAATTTAAAGTGGTGAAGGTGGCCACTGTACAAAATATCTGGGCAGCAGTTATGATCTGGAAATTTGATTCATGGCAATCCAAAGGAGGTGTCTAAACTCTTACAGATTTATTTTTAAGATAAATCTTTGTCATCATCTTTGCTGTCTCATCTGTGTGAACATATATGGCTTTTTGAAGAGCCTGAGGTGGCTGGAGAGAGATTTGATGAAACTGATTTTTTTTTTATTTTTAGCCTTCAACAGTGAAAATAAAAAAAATGTAACTTGAATGAAAATGTAGAATTTTGACAGTAAACATGAACAATAATTTAACATGCTTTTTGGAATGTAGTAATGTATTATAAAATTCTGCTTCAGATTTAAAAACCATGAGACTAGTTTTGATTCTGGGGTTTTTCTATTTCTAGTCTGAGTTGTATAGGTGGGGGATGAAGAACCTGGAAACAGGTGATTTTTCTGTGGGTGCAAAAAAACCCAGCACAGTAACTGCAGAGGCAGTTTCATACTTGCAGTCACCTGCATCCCAATTTAGCATGATGTCTGTGTCCCTGGTCACTATTTCTGTCACAGCAGTCACAGTGTTTAGCTGAAAACAACTTACTTTTGGTTCTTGGAAAATGAAGAAACTTAATACTAGTACAGTCTGATGTCCTATAGGTAAAGGTGTCACTATAGAGAAATTCTTTCCTCAGGTAGGCCCTGAAACTATATTCAGTGGCAGA
This sequence comes from Mesitornis unicolor, assembly GCF_000695765.1. Classification (NCBI taxonomy): domain Eukaryota; kingdom Metazoa; phylum Chordata; class Aves; order Mesitornithiformes; family Mesitornithidae; genus Mesitornis; species Mesitornis unicolor. Next base: position 49,689 of record NW_010208050.1, read on the forward strand.
AACTGCACTGGAGATCAAGAAATAATATTGATGTATTCAATTACAGAAATTAAGATAAGATAGCACTTGAAAAATACTGGCTTTTCACAGCTGAATATAGCAAAGTATTGAAATATCAGTTATTGCAAAATGTGGTGGCAGAGTTGAGTTTGTAATTTCCAGATGTTACAGTCTGGAACTGCTTTGTCAGTTTTAATCTTTGATGGTGAAGAACTTTTCAAAGTATGTCCCTAATGGAAATAATTGTGATTGCATAAAAATAAAAGCAGGTTACTATACTGGGAGGAAAAAAAACAAGTTGTGCTTGCCCTTGTCTCTTATTCTTTGCTGTTTGGAATTACAAGAATGTTGCTTGCCAATAATCTGGTTGACAGTCACCTTTTGAAGGTTATTGCTTTACAGCCAGTAGAAAGCCCAAGCAGGAAAGAGAAATATATGCTCCCTTCTTAAATTGCAAGGACAACTGCTGAATTTCTAGTTTGAGAGAAGAAAATTGAGAAAAGGAGTGGATGGGCACAAGGGCAAAGTACTAGGCATCAAAATACCAGGCAGGGCTTCCAGAAACAACAAGGGGTACTTTAAGACGCTGAGAAGACAAGGTATCTTTGAAGGTTGACCCTTCATTAGCCCATTGGTAGTGTTGACAAGTTGCTTTTTCTTTGTGTCAGGGGCATATTGTTTTTCCTTTCATCTTTCTAGGTACTGATAAACCCCATAAAAATACTCATTCTGCTCTGTGCCAGTGCATATACATGATTACAGTGACAGCATGTCAGCCTGCACAGCAGGGCAAGGAGTAATACATATCATTTTCTCCAGTCTATTACTATAAGAAAACCCTGTAACCTATTCTGTGTGACTTAACAGTGTAAGACCATGTTACCTCTTCCAGGCTATTTTAAGCTAGGATGGTGTGTGTTCTAGGTGACAACCAGCCTTAGTGTCGTGCTCCATGCAAGGGCCATCTGGAAGGGTTTATTTCCCCCTCTCCAACTATGTGACTAATGATACTGTAATAGTATATCTTTCTGCCTCAGGTGAAAAAAAACCAAAACAAACAACAAATTGTTATCCAGGGAAAAGATGAGGTCAGAGCAAAACTGTAAATGAAAAATAAAATCATTACAAGTTCAGTACAAATGAAGAGTGACTAGAAAACCAACTCCCTACATAAAAATCTTAAACAGTTTTAGAGGCATCCTTCCAATGAAGTATTAATTCCTATGTACAGCTGTATACTTGGGTCCCACTTCCCTGCCTGCTGAATCTCCAACCAACACAACGAAGAGGAGTAAAAGAGAATCCAAGGATAAAGTATCAAGTAGCAGAAATATTGTGGCCAGCAGGAGCAGGGAAGTGACTGTGCCCCTGTACTCAGCACTGGTGAGGCCGCACCTTGAATACTGTGTTTAGTTTTGGGCCCCTCACTACAAAAAAGACATTGAGGGGCTGGAATGTGTCCAGAGAAGAGCAATGAAGCTGGTGAGGGGTCTGGGGAACAAGCCTTGTGAGGAGTGGCTGAGGGAGTTGGAATTGTTTAGTCTAGAGGAGGCTGAGGGGAGACCTTATTGCTCTCTACAACTACCTGAAACGAGGTTGTAGAGAGGTGGGTGTTGGTCTCTTCTTCCAGGAAACAAGTGATAGAACAAGAGAAAATGACTTCAAGTTGCACCAGGGGAGGTTTAGATTGAATATTAGGAAAAAAATTTTTACTGAAAGAATGGTCATGCATTGAAACAGACTGCCCAGGGAGGTGGTAGAGTCACGATCTCTGGAGGTGTTCAAGAAGTGTGTGGACACTTCAGGACATGGTTTAGTGGGCATGGTGGTGTAAGGTTGATGGTTGGACTTGATGATCTTAAAGGTCTCTTCCAACCTTAATGATTCTATGATAAAGGACTTACTATTGTGTTCAACCTTTCAGTAGGCAAGTACGTAAGACACACATAAAGGTACAGACATGTATTAACTACTCTTAATAATTAAACCTTTGTTATAAAAACATTTAACAATATTCTGAAGCTTTCTTTTCCTTGGTGGTGTTTTGAATACTAATGTACCACAATCACAATTTTAGTTTTATAATCAAAACCAAATGGTTTAGCTACTGCATTATCTATTGTAATGGAAAAATCTGAGAGGCTCTTGGGGACAGTGTGGAGTGGAATTTGCTCCATGAAGTTTTATTTCTCCCTTTCATTCCCCCATCCTCAGGTTATAGGTCAAAAGGTTTGCTGAATAGTTTCTGCTACTTGTGTTCCTTCACGTTACAAAAATGCAGAGGTTCTGTCCAGCTGCTCTGTCTACTCATTCTAGGACACTGGCAGTGGGATTTGGATTTTTTTGTTCACTGTTAAGTGAACCTCTGTGAAATGGTAAGAGCTGAACTCAAAGTTCTTTTTATTAACTATGGGACATATTTTCTCAGTTCTCATTACAGGAATACCTGTGGCTTTTTCAGTATGTATGTGTGTTAATGCTAGTTTTTTTCATGCACATGTTTGCACTCAAAGATCTGCAAAATGATTCAGACCAAAACACCCTAAAATGTCTAAGGCTGCAGAGTTTTTCTTCTATTTAAGAAAACCTGCACCTGTTATTAAATATATGTATTTCATTTCTGACCCAATTTTGTCTTGTTTTTCTTTGCTTTTAGAAGCAGAGGAAGAAAAAAATAGCATGTTTTCAGAAAAGCTATCAAAGATCAGAGACTTATTTTTGTCAGTAAGACAAGCAAGGAAAAGATACATTTCCATGATACAGAGCTTGGGTGCTCTTTTGACAGCACTTTAAACTATATGGAAATATAGTTGTAAGACACATGTCTATCTGGTAGGAATTCAGTTAACTAATTGCTAAATTTTCTTGGAAAGAAAAAAAGTTGTATGATCCTATTGCCATTTTAAGTTTAATACTTAATAAAACAAGGCATCAACAATTATCTTAGTTGCGAGTGTTATTGCCTTTATTGGTAAATAAATATAACATGGCCAAAGTACTCTGATAATAAGGATCTCTCGGCAGGGCTGGTTGCGGTACTGGGTGTTTTTAGGGGTGTTTTGTTTTTCCTGTGCTTGACTCTACTGAGTACAACTGCTTGATTCCAATGCATGTCTCAATTAATTAGATAAGGTCTATTGTTTCTGTACATGTACAGCCTAGTATTTCAGAAAGGTAAGTGCGTCCTTCCTTTGCCTTCTCTATGGGTGATGATTTTGCAAACCAAGAAAAGTGAACAAGAAAACCAGTTTATAAATCCTGACTTTGACTGGAATTGGGATTAAATAAAATTTTACTTTTTAGTTCACTTTTCTTTTCCCAGACTGTTCCAGGAATTAGCTTTTCCTTATGACTGATTGTACTTAAGCAGTTCTAGGAGGATAAATTCAACTTGTATTTTAGATCTTTGTAATTTCCAGCCATTTGTTTCGAGATGAAGTAAAGAAACACCCCTTTTGCTAAGTTGGAGAACTTGCTTACAGACTTCCTAGTGGGGTCAATACATGCAGAGGGTAGGACTGATTTGCAGAAACACAGCTGAATACTGAACACCTGCTTGTTCATACGTGACCACTTGTCTTGTTCCACTGGGACCATGGCATGAGTTTTCCCCATGATAGCTATGATTCTCCCCCTCCACTCTGCTTTTCTGAGACTGCACTCGAAGTACTGTGTCCAGCTCTGGAATCCCCAGCATAAGAACGACATGGGTTTGTTGGAAGGAGTCCAGAGGAAGGCCACAAAGACGATCAGGGGAGCTGGAGCACCTCCCTTGTGAGGAGAGGCTGAGAGAGTTGGGGCTGTTCAGCTAGGAGAATAAGATATTAAGAAAAAATTTTTTACTGCGAGGGTGGTGAGACACTGGCACAGGTTGCCCAGGGACGTTGTAGATGCCCCATCCCTGGAAGTGCTCAAGACCAGGTTGGACAGGGCTTTGAGCAACTTGGTTTTTTAGTGGGAAATGTCCCTGCCAGTGACAGGGCATTGGAACTGCATGATCTTTAAGGTCCCTTCCAATCCAAACCATTCCATGATTCGGTGGTTCCCAGAGGGCATGAACTCACAACTTTGCTATTTGCTAAGGAAAATGACTATTATTTTTGTTTAATAAAGTTATGCTTCCTTTGGGACAAATTTTTGGGTTGCTTTGACTTTCATTGAAGAGTAGCAAGGACTTAAACCAGACTCAGATGATTTGTCACTTTCATAATTTAAGCCAAATTTTCTGAATTCAATTAGTAATTGCTTTGAACTTTAATCCCTTGCTGCATCCCTGCAGTTCAATGGAAGTCCTGAAAAAACCTGCCACCTGTCTTGCTCTGCAGGGCAGCCTCACAATTCTGGTTTTCACCTGTAAATTCTTTGGCCCCTAATGCTTCCCTGGGGGACTGCACTGAAATGACAGTCTTCTCTGCGAAGTGTTGAGTTTGATGAAAAAAACAAGTGTGACAAGAGCTAACAACTTGTTTGACTGTCAATATTGGTTTCTCACTTTTCCATATTGACTCAGAATACAAAGCAATTCAAAATAAGAGCATTTTGGAGGAGAAAATTATCTTTATTGAGGATCTGTAAATCTCTATAACCTATTTCCAATTCGTTATACAAGGAACGCATGACATTGAGAAAATGGTCCATACCTCATATGGGTTAACATCGGTTATGTTGATATGCGCTGCATGGTAATACTAATTTAAAAATTTATTTGACCAGAAATTTTTTTCTACTCGTGACTCAAAATGCACAGCCTATATCAGGATATAGTGAAAACATTTTCCGGGACTGAAACACTTGAGCCTGTACTGGGTTTTTTTAATTTGGTTTGTTTGGCTTGTTTGGTTTTGTTTGTTGTTTTTCCAAACAGGGTTGCCAAAACCTATAAATGGATACAAATTGGGATTAGACTGGTAAGTGGAAAATGTTTCTCTTGACCATTAAACCATGCTTACAAAGTTCCTTTGTAAAGGGACTAAAAGGAACTAAATGCTGTCACTTTATAAGTCATATAAACAATCAGGATATGAACTTGTTAAATTTCCTACAGTTTCCCAGAAATCAGCTTCTGACCATTGCCACAGATGATGTAACTTGATCTAATATTGCTATGTATGCTCTGAGAATTCTACTTGTTGCTCTTCTTTCCTCTTCCTTCCCATCCCTTTGTGCACTCCTCAACATGCACCTTGAACAGAGTTTATATTTGGGAAGGTGATCAGTCTTTACACTTCTTGATGGAATCAAAATCTAATAAAGCCTACTGCCACATGTTTTGCCCTTCACGTATCAAAATTCTACTTTTACAGTAGACACATATTTGTGCAATTATTCAATTTAGTTTGAGATGCTTCTAAAGAGTCCATGGATTAGACAGGTTTTGGAAGCCTCGGAGTAGGGTCAACTAGATCCTCTGAAGTACAAATAGTAGGAAGGAGATTTTGAGATGATCCAAAATCTGTTGCATTAGTAACTAGACTAAATTTCTGATTAGTACTTTGTTGGTGAGGAATTCATAGAGCTAGTTTGATACTGACATGGTTGCTAAACAAGCAGCAGGCTGGAGGAGATGGTACAAGGCTTGTGTTTGGGAGGAATTTACACACTTCACTGTAGCAATTACCAAAAGCTAGAACCTTCTAACCTCTGACCAAAATGAGGAACCTAAACCTTTCAGTGGCAGTATCTGGAGCTATTCAGTCTCTGCTTTTTTTCCAGCAGTCTTTCAGGAACTTGTCTTTACTGTTAGATTTATGTAGCATAACCTTGAAAGCATTTGAACTAAATATTGGGTCACAAGAGTTGTAGAACACAATGTGAGAAAAAACCAATGGCAAAAAAATTAAATAATTAAAGTAGGTAATTTGAGAAACATGAATCCATTCTGATGTGAAACAAAAATATAAACTTGTTGCAGTGAGTTATTTTGACCAAACTTTAGTTTCTAATCCCAGGTGACAGTCTGAGTAGCTCAGGAACTCAGACAAAACACAGGAAAACAAATAGTGAAGTCAGAAAGACACATTCTGATGTCTTGTCTTTAGGTGGTTTTAGTAAAAAATAATTGCTGAAGTCATACAATGAGGCTGTGGCAGAGGGGAGAGGATTGTGCACAAATAGGCAATTGAAAAGTTACACAATGGTTACGGATTACAAGGAAGCTTGAACTGCAAAACATGTAGTTCAGCGATGATAGTCTCCAAGACTATTAATCTGTCCAGGTTACAATAACAAGGAGAGAGTAGGAGAGCCACACGTATAATGATTTAAAATAACTTTGTTATTTAGGTTAAACACATCAGGAGAATAAATTCACTGCTATGACAAACAGTCTAATAGATCCCCATGTCTTATGGCCAGGAAGGAAATTTGTCTGGTTTAGTGTAATTCAACTCTAACACAAGCTTAACACCTCTTGGCAACCAAATTATGCATACGTTATAGACATTATTAGCATTTGAGATTTTTTTACAGGTACACATCATTAGCTGCAAGCCTTAACAGCTGAGTAATACTTTTAAGAAAGGAATATTGGATAATTTTATTTTTTTTTAAAGAAAAGGGGGAAATGTGTAGGTATGGAGTACTACGCATTAACTGTCCTGTGACAAAAGCATGTTATTAATGGGAGCATAGAAAGCTTAAATTACACAACAAAACTCCCTAAGATCCTAAAGATACGGATGTAAAGGACAAATTTAATGAAGTACGCTCACATCAGCACAGAAAAACTACCAAATTATGTATTAAAACCTCAATTTTGTTCTTTTCGTGGACATAGAAAATAACATATTGAATTTCAAAGAAAGTTTAATATCAGAAAGGAGTCCAAGAAGTGCCTGAATGTAAGAGAGAGTATGGGCAGTTATAATGATCATACAGTTGAAAGAACTTAAGATCACCTTTTTGACAGGGGGGAAAAAAACCCAAATCAAACCAAACAAAACAAAAAAAAACCAACCAAAAAAACCCCTGAAAAACCTCAAAACCAACCAAATGAAAATCCAACCAAAACCAAGGCACTCAGGAAAACACCAAACACCCAGCTTCCCGCATGCAAATGGAACATAAAGCCAGCCATCTGGGAAATCAGAAGTACTCCAACGGCATGTTGGCACAACAAAGGTATTTGGAGAGCAAACTGCTTTCTGATTAACTCCTGTGCCTCCAAGGTTTATTTTATTTTCTCTCTGGTGAGAACAACGACACAGAGCCAGACCCTGGAAGAGGCTGTCTCCTGACTTCAATGAAGGCTCTACACTTCACGCTGTGCTTTGGGACTAGTCATACGTAACAGTCTTCTTCAGGAAGAGTGCTTTGTGGACATCCAGGACAGGTCCAGGCAGGCCCCTAAGCAACATAATAATTGAAATACATATTTTTAAAGGTTTTTATATGAATGGAGACAGAAGATGTTACTTTGTTTTTAGTGAAATGTTAAATGTAAACTGATTTTCAACATCAGAAGCTACTTTTCACTTACAGATCAGAAGCATGTCAAGTGCAGGAGCCTAGGGGAAACCTCTAATTATGTGTGTCATAGTTTCTGTTATCTGCAGTATCCTTTGAGGACCAGGATGCCAGGGTTGGGGCTACAGATCTGTGACCCGAAATGTTTAAGTATTGTTACCAGCTTTAACTTTTTAAACAATGACAGAAAATCTTAGCAGCAGCAGGGGTCCAGCAAAGTGCTCCTTCTACTGTGCTGAAAAGCTGTGCTAGCAAAAATGATGCTATTTAGTCTGTCATTGTAAACCAAAAGTGAGTCTCAGGAGTGAAAGTCAGACAGAGGGCAGATCAGATTCACTGCATTAAAAATGCCTGTAAATAAGTTAAATCAACAGTAGCTGCAAATTACCCACAAGTGCTCTATGAACACACATTTTTCGGGAGGTCTATAAACGTTAAACCTATTCACCTCTGACTCTCATTTTGAATGAAAAGATAAATAGTTCAAGTGCCTTATTTTCTATTATGTTACAGTGAACAGAAAGTTTGCTCCTAGTTGCAGCAGATGAGTACTTCCTTCATCTATCTAGTGCCATTTCAGGCAACATTTTGTAAGAACATCATTAGCGCCATTTCCATGGCTTTTTTCTTATAGTCAGGTGATAAGGCACTGAAAAAGTAGCAATGGCAGCATGTGATATCATCATTGTATGTGAATTCACACTGGTGTGCCCATTACATTCTGAATATTCAGGTAGAACTAATTTAAGAAGGAAGATGTTGAAATCTGAGTTTGGACAATTGCTTGGTTTATGGGAATTAAAATTCATGAAAATATATCTGAGTGAATTCTACTTCTTAAATAATTCTAAGTTTGTTCCAAAACTTGGAGGCCTTCCTTGGAGGCCTGTTTTCAGCTGATGTGCTTTTGTGTATGTGTGCTCCAAGAAGAGGCCAAAACAGGCTTTTTACACAGGGAAGTTGTCTGTGAATATTAATGTTTCACCTGGAGTCCACTGAAAGAACTGATTTACATCCACACCATGTAGGTACTAGATGGCACTAAGGCTGTTTGTGAAACCTTGGTTTTAGCAAGCTCAGATTTTGTAGTGTGTGTTATAACAAGAAATTGTACTGAACTTCTGTTCTTCCTCTAACAAAAGAATAGTTAGAGACAAAATAAAATAAATAAAAATAATAATAATTTGTCTTTTAAGAAAAAGACAAACAGCTCTATGGGAAAAGATAACTAGATGCTTTTTGAGGTGCCCCAAGGAGATAAGGATTTTGTCCTATATTTGCTTTTGCCTCAAGACACTACATTCACCAATACAGTTCTTCTGGCAGGAATGGAGGAAGTTATCACCATGAAATACTCTGTGGTTGGTAATAATAATTTTGATTTTGTCTTGTCATGCATGAATGAGCCTGCATTTAGCAGTGATAGTCAGTAACTGTGACTTTGCCAAGCACTTGAGATTCCTTTTGCCAATAGTTGTAATTGGAGTTGTTCATAGTTGTGAAAAATCACTTATAAGCCTGTTAAACTGGGTAACCAATGCTGGAGCCTTTACCAATGTCTCTCTACCACATTCACAGTATAACCCTTACTAGTTTTCACAATGTGTATTAGAGCGGATGACAAAAAGCAGAATGTATGACGTGCCATTGAGCACTCTCCCTAGTCATCTTCTCATTGTAGAAAGAAGCTACCACACAGAAACAGCAAACTTCATTGGGAAAACAAGACACAACTGAATTCAATAAAATGTGTCTACTTTGGTATTTTTAGGCTATTTTAGTCTGAGTTGTTGTTAATCTCCTATTACTCCAGCATTCACTTAGGATAATTTATTCTTTCATTGAAGTTTCAATAATGAACAGAGTTATCTCACTTAGATACTAGTATCAAATATGTTTGTCAACATACAGATTTATGCAAGGTTCAGTAGATGGAGTTGATTCACTCTAAATTGAACTGTATTCTTAGAATGGCTCATCGCTTGGAAGGCAAAAGAGGAAATTGTTGATTAGACAGCCAAATATGTGAGAGAACATCTGTTTTTAAAAATGGCATTCACACCTCCAAATGAGTGAGACGATTCTGTTTGCATTAGACAATGTGCAGATTTCTTGCAGATTAAAAGTAAACAATTCTGGGGAGGGATGACAGTTAGCAAGTCTATTTATAGCCCCTGGAGGCATTTAGAAATGAAGAAAAGCAATGGAATATGATGTGCTAAGTGCTGCTTTTCTCTAATGGATGCAGCCAAAGGACAGGTTTTTATCATTAGAAAGGAAGAAATCCCAAGAGAATGAGTGTCAGGAAAGTATCAATAGCGGGTACTCAGCTAAAGGGAGAGAATAAGCCTCCATATTTAATTCTGAGAGATGTTAGAGATGGTTCAGCCAAACTCAGTGCTGACACAAACAGATGATCTAAGATTATCCTCCAAGATAGGAGGCCCCAACCTCTTTCCTGTGTTGTCTTTGGTGCTTGATTGACCTCTTGATCAGCCAGTTCTGCTCAGCAAATCTGCAGAAAACATGAACTATTTGTCTCTTTGTAAAACACTTTCCTGTCACTATAATAAGCCAACCTGCTCCACTGAAGAAAGTGCTGGACTTAGACAACTGAAGGACTGAGGGCACAACTTAATGGAAGAAGAAAATGGAATCAAATGACTGATTTTTTTTTTATTTTTAATTTTTTTTTTACAGCAGTGAGCCTTTAGTTTGGCACAGCTATCTTATCGCCTTTGGATTACGCAGTTTTAGATTTTATTTTATCATTCTGAAGTTTCTTATAATGGTTTACTTCTCTTCTGGCTATAGGATGCTTGATATTAAGGGGAGCATGGGGAAAGAAAGGGATGACAAAAGATTTAGCAGTATTACTACTTTCTTCGCTTGCATTGTACTAGGTCTTCAACAAAAGCTGTCTTTTACAAAGCCTGTTAATGTTTACCTTTCAGTTTGCCAGAAAGCTTAAAGCCAAACACCAGGGAGCACTGTACAATCTTTTGAACTAAAAATCTGAACAAATAATAAAAATAAATCTTTACTCCAGCTATCCTCTTGCCTTAAGGTTAAATTTTTAGTGTCACATGGGGAGGCCAGTGCCTGACTTGTCAGTAATAGAGATTTTTGTGCTCTATGCCCGCATGCTGCCGTAACGGATGGATATATTTATCTCATTTGTAATTTGCAGTTAGAATTGTCTGCTAGAATGTCAAATCTCTTCTTCATTCATCTCAGATGAAAGTAAACCTGATTGATAGAAATTACTTCTGCACAGAACTTGAAAAAGTTGCTTATTAGAAAGTTGGATTTCAGAATGTGGCTTTTGCTGAGATATAACCTTATGTTAATCTAATGCGTTGTCTCTGGAAATGTAGAATTCTGGAGAGTTTGGGAAGGTGTTTTCTTTATAAGTTTATGTATAATATACTCCTCTGCACAAAGTCTTTACCATTTTGAAGTACACAAGTGCAGTAGGGGGGCAGAATTAAAAGGACAGATGTAGATAGTATTACAGAAAGTAGAATGAATGAATTATACACAACCCTGAAAATATTTAAAGATTTGTAGTGCTCCACATGTTAATTAGTATCAACCATTACAATAAAGGTAATCTGGAGATTGAACATGATCATCAAGTTCATTTTTGCTACAAAAATGTCCTGTCAACCAAGTAGTGTTATGAAATAAAATTGCTTAAGGTTTAGGTTCTGGCATATATAAAAATAGAATATAATAGAATAGTGGATAACCCTGATTTCATGAAATAACACATGGAGAGATCAGATGTTTCATAATGCTTCCAAGATACACCTAAAGTAATAATAAAAAGGAGTAGAATAAGATTGATCAAGGTCAAGATGATAGAAATCTGTCAATTTAGGTCAATTTATCAGAAGTCTCATTCTCTGACTTATTTATTTTCATTTTCCTGCCCCATAGATTTACAAGGATTGACCTGTTATTACGTGTCACACACACAGAATCACACACACAGAATC